>NW_007727461.1:149055-266581 GCF_000696425.1 Galeopterus variegatus | reverse complement strand
TCTCAATCACTGCTCTTTATTTAAGTTTTTTTTTTTGCCTCATTGTTTGAGTTTGATATATGCCGTTATAGTTTTCTGACAAGGAACTTAGCCCCTCTTGGCAAACCGCTTTTTTTTTTCCCAGAATCACTATAAGGGAACTTTCAAGTAATCACTTTCTCATTTGACTTGAGCCTGCAAGATCTTTCTATCTTGGTTCTCTTCTAGTAGATTTTAAGTTATTTGAGGACAGAGGTTGTGTGACATTCACATCAAGTTTCCAGAGCTTATCATGTTCAACAATTAAAGATTTTTTAAATGTTGTTGGACAAAATTAGGATGACTTAGAAGGCTTTAGCAATATTCCAGAGAACCAAAAATATAAAATATGAAATAGCTTAGTGTCCATGGAGCAGAAAATAGGTGGCAATACAGGACTGATGACTATATATATATATATATATATATATAAATATATAGGTTTCAGTTCCATTCTAAGTGACTGAGAATATAACTAGGAAATGACCTAGTTATACGTAGTTATGCCTATAAGATAGTCATGCTGGGATAAGTCCAGACCTCACTAGTAGGCAGAAACTCACTATTTAAGAGCAACAAACAACTATGGGGATGTTTAGAAATGGAAGCTGTGTTCCCTAAGTATATACTGCACCAAGGAGAGTGAAATCTTGGCATTTTCTATTGATCTGATGGATGTAAACAAAGAAATCAGAAAATTCACAGAGAGGAGTAAGCAGAAAAACTTGGGGTTTGGGCACAGGGCTGAGTGTGTTGCCTCCTGTCAGTAATTCTGAGCCCCTATAAGCCTTTCATAAGGACCCAAGGCAAATTTCTGTCCTCAGAGCATTGCGGGATCAATGGAGATGTTCCTATCACATTATGGAAATGAATGGTTTCACTTAATGTATGGAGTGTCCTCACAATTTACTCATCTGAACTAGAGCAACATCAAGCATTATTTTTCAATCCCTTTTATTAAACGTGCTGGGTCTGACTCAGCAAACTGCAGGGCCTTGCTGGCCTCTGGACCTGACTGATGAGGATAACTTCATTTATTAAGTTGATAGGCACAATGGACTGTGTCTCCTCCCCAACTCCCATTTGTTTTTAATCTTTCTAGTCACTACATGCATGTGATTTAAAATCTGGTTACTTAAGAAACAAATTGGAGAAGGTGGTGATTTTAAAGAGGTTCTGAAAATAAATACATTGTAAAGTTGTCTAATATTTTTTCCATTCTTTTTATTTCCTTCCTTATAAAAGACAGAGTGAATTATTTGGTATGGGGGAAAGACGTTGTTCAGTAGAGTAGAACATACTCAAGGTTGGAAGGCAAATAGTCTGTGTTCAAGTCTCGGTTCCAGCATAAAGCATTATGTACAAATCGCCTATATAACTAATTTAGTGAACTGTTTTAACCCATTGCTGTTACAATAATCAGGCTATTTGTACATTTTTTTTTTTATCTCTTTTGGGATTTTTAAAAGCTTTTTGTAGTAAACTTAAAAACTTGTATTTCACACATTCAAATCTCATTTCCTTCCCTCCCTTGCCTCCTAGAATCAGCGAGGCTTGGGCTGGCGGGGCCTAAGGTAGGAAGGTGATGCAGTCTGCTCTGTAACTTTTTCATCTCCTTGCTCTTTCTTTGCAAGGCTTAACTTTTCTGGCATGGAGACACAGAGGAGAAATAGTGCGGGAAGGGAAAACGATTTTTTTTTTTATTGAGCCTCTATTATTGGTTGTCACTAATCCTCTGGCTGATATTGCCAGGGAGAGAGTCTCTGTGTAGTTGGCATCCAAATGGTGGGAGCTCAAGCACATGTATACCCTTGCCAAGTCCTCTGAGGTGAAAGAACTGTCTTTGGCCTGATTTATTCCAACACCCTAATTCTTACACATAGTAATAAACTTCATAGCTTCTGGGATCCCCTCAACTGGTGATCAGCCTGCTTGAGTAGGGTGCTGGCAATGGACCTGGCAGGTTTCTTTCTGTGGGGTCCACTTGGTCCAGGGGAAAGCCAGAGAGGGCCTTCTCTCTTCAATTTCCTCTCCCTCTGTTCAAGGAGGTGCAGGTCACACCTGACAAGCCTACTGCTTGAGCAGACAGCCACTGAGACATGGAGATGTCTGATGCTCTTTCTCATAGAAGTGGCTAGTGTTTGTAGCTTGCTTCACTTGGCTTTTGGTAGGAGAAAAATCCCATTCCTTCTCCTTCTCAATGAAAATGCAGAAAAAAGCCACATATCTTCTGATCAGACTGACTAGTTATGACTCTGACTTGATTGTTAACTCTTGAGGAGCCCTGAGAGTGGTGTTTACCCCAGTTATTAGGTTATGGGTTATTAGCATCTCTTTGAGTTCTAGTTTTTAGAACTTATTCGCAAATTCCAGAGCAACAGGAAATATCCCACTTAATGTTCTTTTACATTTAACCTCCATAAGCTCAGGGACTTTTTTTTTTAATTTCTGGAAAAATGTGTCTTCTTTGAGGGCTGAGAACTCAACTTCCTGGGGCACATACCGTGGCAGATGCAAAGTATCTTTTAGATAGCCTTGACCCTTTGGCATGGTTTCTTCATCCTCATGGTGTCCGAGATGGACCCTGACCTCTAAAGATTTTCCAGTTGGTCCAGAATCCTAAATCTATCACTGACTTTCTTTGTACCTTGGTTTTCCTTTGTATACAATTATATTCTTCCTTCACAGGGACTTCATTGGGGTTCACTGTTAGTAAAGTCATTGGTGTTCATTGGCAGGTACAAGATCAAGAAAAGTTATTAGTCTATTTTATTTATTTGTTTTCTTACACTGTGATACTAATATCAGGACTAGACACTCTGTAACATTTGAAACATTAGTGAATTAAGACCATAAATTGAAGGAAGACAATGTATCCATAAAAAGTGTTATTACTGGTGATTAATTAGGACACAAAGGCAATAATAAATAGTTCCTGTTAAATAATAGACTCCAAATTATTTTTACCTTGGGCATTCTAAGAATCTTCATTCTTACTGAGTCTTAATGGTGTATGGTCTAGTTTAGGCTATTTCTTATCTTCATGCGGAATTCCTTTCCTTGGGATGAGAATGCAATTTTTCCTGATACGCTAATTTTAACTCAACTCTGAATAACGTGAGTTCATACACTATAGCTGGAAAGGGTAATTACTGAACCATCAGGAAACAAAGGTTATACAGCTTCCTTTTCCTTTTTCACATGTCAAATACATTATTTTTTAACATCAGAGTCCAGACCTGAGTACAAGCACAGGCTAAACTGAGTATGGATATTTTTATTTTTACTGTTGGTTGCTGTATTGAACTTCCTGGGTTTTGTGTATTGACTCAATTTTCATTTTCTAGTCTGTGCTACTGCACATCTGCTCTAAAAATGTATTCTCTGTTTTCTGGACTGAGTAAGCTCCGAAGAAGCCTTGTCTCATTACAGGAAAAAATAGGGACTGATTAATTCTTGAACATCTTTCTTAGCACCTTAAGGTTACAGAACCTCCTCCCGCTTCTGTGATCTCTCTGGGGTTTGCCCATGAAAAAAGGTAAATTAAAACAAGTGTCACTTTTTGTTGTTTCCTACCTTTAATGTTTTGTTTGTGATAAGGGGAAAAAAACAGCGTGAAAAAATGGAGAACATATGAGTATAAATAAAGGTGCAATGGCTAGACTTAATCCTGATTTGTCAAAGGGGTCCTGCTATGAAGACATTTCAAAATCTGGTAGAAGTTGCTATGCGGAGAGGTCTGAGAGTAAGCATGGAGAGGTCTGAGAGTAAGCATGGAGAGGTCTGAGAGTAAGCATGGAGAGGTCTGAGAGTAAGCATGGAGAGGTCTGAGAGTAAGCATGGAGAGGTCTGAGAGTAAGCATGGAGAGGTCTGAGAGTAAGCATGGAGAGGTCTGAGAGTAAGCATGGAGAGGTCTGAGAGTAAGCATGGAGAGGTCTGAGAGTAAGCATGGAGAGGTCTGAGAGTAAGCATGGAGAGGTCTGAGAGTAAGCATGGAGAGGTCTGAGAGTAAGCATGGAGAGGTCTGAGAGTAAGCATGGAGAGGTCTGAGAGTAAGCATGGAGAGGTCTGAGAGTAAGCATGGAGAGGTCTGAGAGTAAGCATGGAGAGGTCTGAGAGTAAGCATGGAGAGGTCTGAGAGTAAGCATGGAGAGGTCTGAGAGTAAGCATGGAGAGGTCTGAGAGTAAGCATGGAGAGGTCTGAGAGTAAGCATGGAGCTGAGAGTAAGCAAGCATGGAGAGGTCTGAGAGTAAGCATGGAGAGGTCTGAGAGTAAGCATGGAGAGGTCTGAGCGTAAGCATGGAGAGGTCTGAGCGTAAGCATGGAGAGGTCTGAGCGTAAGCATGGAGAGGTCTGAGAGTAAGCATGGAGCTGAGAGTAAGCAAGCATGGAGAGGTCTGAGAGTAAGCATGGAGAGGTCTGAGAGTAAGCACGGAGAGGTCTGAGAGTAAGCACGGAGAGGTCTGAGAGTAATGCATTTCAGGAAAACTAGTATGAGATATGGTGGGGACCAAACGCGAAACCACAGTGTATGACTTCAGACAATAATGCTTCTTCCTGGATTTATGCTTTTCCTCCCCTTTTAAAGTGGAAATAATTTTGTTTCTTCAAGATTATAAAGGTAATGCATGGACCTTGTAAAAACAGAAAATACAAGAAGAAGTTTAAAAAAAAGAAAAATAGAAAACACAATCCTATTGTCTGCTATAATACAATACCACAGACTGGGTAATTTATAATGACTGGATTTTTATTGGCTTATGATTCTGGAAGCTGAGAAGTTCAAGACTAAAGGGCCAGCAACTGGTGAGGACCTTCTTGCTGTGTCATAACATGGCAAAAGGTCACTTGCTGGAAATGCAAATGAGAAAGAGCAAGAGGGAACCAAACTCATCCTTTTATAAGTAACCCATTCCTGCCAAACAGCATTAATTCATTTATAAGGGTAGATCCCTCACGGCCTAATCACCTCTCATGAAGCCCCACCTGCCAACACTGTTGCATTGGGGATTAAATTTCTAACACATGCTTTGTGGGAAACATATTCAAACCACAGCACCTACCATCCATGCTTGAATAAAGAACTACTTTTTACTTCAGCTTTCTTCTTTGATTACCATCTTAGGTGTGCACCTGTTCTTCCCAACTAAATGGAAAGTCCCTGACCTTGAGGGCCAAGACCATGATGCTTTTCTTTATAGATTTGTTTCTAATCCTAGCCAACTTTACTAAGTATTTGCTATTTGACAAGCCTTATTCTGAAGACCTAACAAGTAGGAACTCATTTAATTCTGACAACAACATTGTGGGGTGAGCATTAATATTATGTCTGTTCATAGGTGAGGAAACTTAGGCTCAAAGAAATCAAGTAAATTATGCCATGTCTCACAGTTCTTTAATGACAGAGGTAGGAATTCACACAGCCTGGCTTCAGAGCCTGTGAGCTTAACCATTCCACTCTTCTGCCTTCTGCATTAGCACTGCAATAAAAATCATTAATCATGATCTATTCCATAAATATATGAAGGTAGAAGGACAAAGATCAAGAATCAAGTCTTACCTTCCCCACAGGACTACGCAGAACGTACGAGTCTTAATCTTCATTTATTTGGTTTAAGTGCTACTCAAATTTCTTCCCTTCTCCAGGTTAAGAGGCCATTGAATCAATAGTGAAGGTGTTATTTAGGTCACAAGTGCCCTGGTCATGCAGAGGACACAGAATTTAGCCTTGTACATTGGTAATGTTTGCAAACAGTGAAATATTGATTTTGGCCCTAGCAATGAGAACACGAACAGCCACACATTATGTACCCTTTTTGCTCAAATGAGAGCAAAGCCTTAATCAAGTCTGGACATTTAGAATTCTGTGTTAAAGAGATATATAGATATGAATCCAGTGAATGCTTGCTTCTGTCATTTTACTTTAATTGTAATTTTGCAACTTCAACAACAGAAGATCCATTAGGCTTTCCCCCTCAATCAATACACAATATATTATCAGTCTAGACGACCAAAAATGACTTGTATAAAATATCAGTGTGTTGCATTTTCATTATGTAAATGGAACTCTGCAGGGGAATTAATTGATTATTCAGTTACTACGGATCAGTCTCAGATGTCTTAGTGAGATAAGAGAGAAACTTATCAAGCCTCTCCAGTGGCTATAACTTAAAAAGGAACAAGGAACAAAAAAGAGAGGGAGAGGCAAACACAGAGTACATTTTACTTTCATCAGCAGCCTGGGCAATACCTATGAAATACTGAGAGAGAGAAGAAATCCATTATCAAGTTTATTAGTGATGGAATGTCGAGAATTATTAGGCTGGTTACTGTTTGGGGATCAACATTTTTTAAAAGCTACACAAACAAAACTGTGATATAGGCAGGGAGAGCCCTCTAGTTCTCTCCTCAGACTCTCAGTGCCCCAAGTAACTCACACCTAGACCATATATAATTACAGCAGGATTGTTTAAATAATATATTGACCCATTTCTTTTTTCTTGCATGGGTAGAGGCTAGGGAATGAAAGAGAGATTTTATCTTTATTTCATGACAGAATGAAAAAGAGGCATAAGAAGACAAGTGGTTTCTACTCTTTCCCTCCCTTTTTAAGCATTCAAAGAAAAACAAATGTGTCCATTGCTACTGCAGAAGTGTATTTAAGTTTGACATAACTTGATGCCTTGCTTGTTTTATTTTTAATAAACATTCAACAACCATTTACATTAGGTTCCCCTTTTGATAACACAAAGTCTGTACCACCCTTATTCAATGATACTGTCCTTGCTCAAAAGAGGTTTTGGATCTCGTTTGGGGGAATTTCTTACAGAACATTCGTAGCACATTGTTTGGCATAGTTTTAGTGATATCAAAGGCCAATCCGTTGAGAGGTGTGTTTAGTTTTTTTAAATGATCAAAATTCTTTACACACTGAGGATTGTTAAGATAAAGTAATATAGCTCTGGTTCAAAATGAGGTTTTGAAAAGCAACAAAAATACCTGGCAATAAAAATAAAATAATACCTTTTTTTTTTGCAAAATTATGTAGGCAAATTCTGAAATATTGGAAACATGACAGCATTGAGGAGAAATATATCTTGATTCCTAAAGTGACCATTTTGGAAAACAGTCATCCTGGCTATATCAAATATGGCATTTAATACCAACCAAGCCAAATCAAGCCAAGTGACCTTGTTATTTTTTATACTTACTTTGTGTGTAAAGCAGATTTAGCCAGTAAAAGCCAGGAGGCTTAGCCTAGGGTCAAAAATATGAAGTGGGGCGTGACTGGCTTTTGCAAGGAGTTTGATGTTGTGTTAGTTTCTTACTTCTGTTGTAACAAATTATCACAAACTTAGTAGCTTAAAACAACACAAATTTATTGTCTTATTGGTCTGGAACTCAGAAGTCTGGCATGGTGGTGCTAAAATCACAACGTTGGCAAAAGTGTTCCTTCTGTACTCGGTAGGGGAGAATCAATTTTCTTGTTTCCAGCTTCTAGAGGCTGTCTACTCCTTGCCTGTGGCCCCCATTCAACTGCAAAGCCAAAGCCAGCAATGGCCAGTTGAGTCTTTCTCACACTAACATTGACTTCTGACTCCTTCTTCCCAATTTTAAGAACTATTGTGATTCCATTGGACCTACCCAAATGATCCAGGATAATCTCCCTATCTTAAAGTCGCTGTTTAGCAACCTTACTTCCCTTTGCTGTATAACATATTAACAGCTTCTGGGTAACAGGACATGAATACCTTTGGGAGCCATTATTCTGCCAGTGATAGATGTGGAATGAGGATTACTCTTATTTTTCTGAGATAATGTCTGTAAAGTGCTTGGCTGCTTTAAAACATATAGTGGTCTTTAAATTAGGTGTAGTTGAGGTGTTGATTTTCTCAATTATTGTGTCATTTTTTGCTCTACTTCTTATAAAAATGAGAATATGACTCCAATGCACAAGGAAATTTTTGGCTATATGTAGAAAACATTAGTCATCAGAACTGTCCAAAGCTAGAAATAGCTACCATGTAAGATGTTCCTGTCAATGAGATTGTGTTGTCGTGGGCTGGACAATCACTTGGTGAAACACTGTAGAGAGAATGCTCACATCTGAGTTGGTGTTTCTTCTATTCATGAGATTCCATCTTTTGTTGTCTCCACAGAACTCCATAAAATATAAGGCCCAACAACTCTTCCTATTTTCTCATAAGATTTCCCTGTACTTTTCTCAAGGGGAGTCACTTCCCCCACCCAGCACTGATATGCTCTCTTCATCTGGCATGCTGATAATGAGAAGCAGGTTTATCACTGGTTTAGGTATGGATTGGGCTTTTGGGTATGCTGTGCCTCAGCAATAGGCATTGTTGAGGTTGGGGAGGGAGAGGTGACAGGATCTGATGTGACAGATATCAAATGTGCTTCCCTTGTGTTTTCTCCACCTAGGATTCAATCTTATATTGAGACAAAAACTCAGGAAAATCCAGATAGCAGATGTTATTAACATCAGCCAGATGCATCAAGTTGGTATTTCAAATGAGTGTAGTCATGAGAAGCAATCTCTCATCTCTCCTACTGTCTATCTACCCGACTTCCTTCCAAGTTTCAAGGTCAGTGGTCCTTCAATTGCTAGGGAAGCTCTTACAGTCCAGTTTAGAAGTCTAGGGCTTAGAACTGGACTTAACTTCTGATGGACTTAGAAAGTCAAACTGCAGTAGAAACTTGATCATGTATCCTGGGCTGGTGGATCAAGGAACAGGGATCATTTGAAGTGTAGGCTCCACAGACATCCAGAGTGATCCCTCCCACAGTGGATAATAAGATTGTTATTGATAGCACTATCTAAATCTAAATACTCTTGAATGGTAGATATGAGGCCATAGCTGCTTCTGAGGATTGTCTTTGGGCATATAGCTAAGGATCCCCAATAGATCTTGCTGAGGAAAACTAGGGAAACTGACATTTTTAGTTAATGGGAATATGACACGGATCACAGTATCATCTCTCTAAGCAGTGATTCTCAACCAGGGATGGTCTTGCCCCCTCCTAGGGCTTTTGGAAATGAAAATATATAAGGGGAAGTATATGGTTGTCAAAGTAATTTTGATGGGTCAAAATCTGCTGACCTGTAACAGGAACCAGAGATGGTGAAGGTTCAGCACTGAATGAGACAGTCGTATAAAATGAAAAATTTTTTTGCTGAACATGTAAATAGTGCACCTACCACTCCATGATAGACAGTAGATGAATTAGCTCTGTTGGAATTCAGGTGCCACAAGCTCAAAAAATCTTCAGGGGCTGAAGAAAAATATCTCATTCAAAAATATCTCACTCAAAAATATCTCACAATATTAAAGTAAGCATGATGGGAACTGTAGCCAGCTTAGGTATCAGGACTTGCCTAAACTGAGCACCTACTCAGTGTAACTAGGTTGTTGCCAGGTGGAAAACTGGCGTCAGTACTGTTGAGTGTCCTGATTTTTTCAAAAAAGTAATTAGATAACTAAATCAAATGTGAAATCCCCCATATTAAATGTTGATGACTAATTCATAAGCAGAATAAAATAAATTGGGGGACTAGTATTATCCCTGGGCCACCTGGCAGCCTCTGGGTTTGTTGCTGATTTTAATAATTAAAATTCTTACTTTTGGTCCTTAAAGGAAGGGAAACATAATATTTCTGAGTGTAAGAGAGATAGGAAGTGTGGTAGATAAGGACACTTTTTGCCTTTGCTTCTAGTTTTGAGTTTTTCCTTAGTGGCTTTCAGAAGCCCTCTTGCTCAGCCAATCAACAAACATTTACAGAGTGCATATTATGTTTTGATCATCTTATGGTGAGTGGCACAGACGACCAAGGCATAGTCTTTCCTCTCAAGAAACTCACAATCTAACTAAAAAGATGGAAAATAAACTGAGGAAAATACACAGAAGAAAGTAATTACTGCTATACTGAATAAATATTCAAATACTATACAATCTTAAAACTCTGAGGAAAATAAATTAATTATCAGTTGAGATGTCACATTAGTCTGGCCTCTAATCACTACTTGCATTTTTGGCTTCTGTAAGCAAGCTTGCTTATATATGCTAGCTTAGTGAATGCGGAGAAAAGAAAAAGAAAATGTAAAAACCCTGGAAGAGTCTGCTTATAAAAACTTTGTGAGACCTGAGCTTGGGGTCGAGATTTTCAAGCATTAGCTTGTCTGGGCCTGCCGGCATAATAAATACCTGACTCTCCAACCCTCTGAGTGCTGACCACTTCTTGCCGAGTCTGTTTCCACAACAGAGGAAGGGGATATGTGGGAGAGAGTTAAGGGGGCCAAGTGGATTTTGTGTAGGAGATAAAATTTATCTTAGGCCTTAAAAGAATGAGTAAAATTTAGAGATGTAAAAATGAGAGGGCATATCCTCTCTTCCAGAAATTTCCCATCAACCTTTAAACATGATCAAATCCTTTCCATCTAAAAATATTAAACCAAAACAATATCTCTTTTAATCAAACTTCTCTGTCTACCTATTGCCTATTCTCTTTTCACCTTTTCAAAAAAAAAAAAAAATCTCAAAAAAGTTGTCTACATTCTCTGTGTCCATGTTCTCTCCTCTTATCCATTTCTCTACCCAATCTGACAAGTTTCTTTCCCATCTCTTTACTAAAGTGGCTCTTGGTAAGGTTCCCTCTGATCTTTGCTTCAAGATCTCTTTCTTAGAAAAGACATGTGATCTGCAGACTTGGTTGGGTTATCTGTGCATGTGGAAAAGTTTGCATACACTAACACAATTAATTACTCTTAATCCTAGCACAGTGAGATAACTTTTGACCATAAGAAGTATTCAGTGAGTACCAGATGAATAAATGCGTGCATATCTTTTGCTACCTGAAATACTTCCCTCTATTCATCCACAGCTATGGCTAATACACAGAGCTATTGCCTGAAGGGTTTAATTTTTTTGAATTTCAGAAGGTAAAAAATAATGATGATGAAGTAATCTGGGGGAGTAGAGGAGGCTATATATTGAAATGTTATCTCAAGGTGTGGACTTATATAATTGACTGTATATCATCCTGACTGACATTTTCTTGGACCAATTGAGACAATTCTATGGCTGTGAAATTGGCTGATGCAGGCAGCTTGATTGATCCAGTGTAGTCAAGAGTCTTACTGGAAGCAGCAACCCACTGTAATTCTGGTACAGTGCTGCTGTAGCTTAGTGTATGTCTGCAATCCTTCTGGTGGCCTAGAGCAGGGTTTTCTTTTTCTTCCTTTCTTTTTCTTTCTTTCTTTCTTTCTTTCTTTCTTTCTTTCTTTCTTTCTTTCTTTCTTTCTTTCTTTCTTTCTTTCTTTCTTTCTTTCTTTCTTTCTTTCTTTCTTTCTTTCTTTCTTTCTTTCTTTCTTTCTTTCTTTCTTTCTTTCTTTCTTTCTTTCTTTCTTTCTTTCTTTCTTTCTTTCTTTCTTTCTTTCTTTCTTTCTTTCTTTCTTTCTTTCTTTCTTTCTTTCTTTCTTTCTTTCTTTCTTTCTTTCTTTCTTTCTTTCTTTCTTTCTTTCTTTCTTTCTTTCTTTCTTTCTTTCTTTCTTTCTTTCTTTCTTTCTTTCTTTCTTTCTTTCTTTCTTTCTTTTTTCAATGCCATTCACAATAAGAAACACAATTTCCATTACAATACACACATAACTGAAAATAGTGCCGTAAATCAGTATTTACCCTTATTATATGAGATACACTCTAATATTTGCTACCATACTCTTCACTTTCTAAAATACTGATTGTGAGCAACTGATTTGATTTCATGACTCATTAAATGAGTCTTGCCCTGCAATTTGAATAATGCTAGTTTATACAAAGTCTGTTTATTTTTTTATTTTTTTCTCTCAGCTTTATTGAGGTATAAATGACAAAAAAAAAATCATATAAATTTAAGGTGTACATCATGATGATTTGATATACATATATATTGTGAAATGATTAGCACAACCAAGTTCATCTCTGACCTCATATAGTTAGCATGCTTTTTTGGTGTTTGTGTGTGTTTATGACAGCATTTAAGATATACTCTCTCGCAAATTTCAAGTATACAATACAGTGGTACTAACTATAGTTACTGCACTGTTAGAACCCCAGAACTTAGGTGTCTTAACTAGAAGTTTGTTTCCTTTGACTGTCCCCTTACCCAGCCTCTCACAACCACCATTCCAATCTCTGCTTCTATAAGTCTGACAGTTTTAGACTCCACATATAAGTGAGAGCATATAGTATATGTCTTTCTCTGTCTGATTTAGTTCATTTAGTATAATGCCTTCAAGGTTCAAACATTTTGTCACAAATGGCAGCATTTTCTACATTTTTATGGCTGAATAATGTTCCCTTGTAAATATACATATACACCACATTTTTTAATCCACTTATCCATTAATGAACATTTAGTTTGATTCCATGTCTTGGCTATTGTGAATAATGTTGCAATGAACATAGGAATGAAGATTTTTTTTGAGGTCCTGATTCTGCTACCTTCGGACATGTATCCAGAAGTGGGATTGCTGGATTGTTTGGTATTTATAGTTTTTATATTTTTACGGAAGTACCATACTGTTTTCCAGAATGAGTATACCAAGTTGCATTCCCACCAACAGTGCACAAAAATTCCCTTTTCTCCAGATCTTTGCCAACACTTGTTATCCTGTCTTTTGAATATTGGCTATCTTATTAGGTGTGAGATAGTATCTCATTGTGGTTTTGATTTGCATTTCCCTGATGATTAGTGATGTTGAGCAAGTTTTTATGTATCTGTTGGCCATTTGTTTGTCTTCTTTGGAAAAATGTCTATTCAGATTCTTTGCCCAATTTTTAATCAGATTATTATTTCTGTTGTTGTTTTGGTCTTTGCTATTGAGTTGCATTAGTTTCTTATATTCTTTTGAATATTAACCCCTTATCAGACGTATGATTTGCCAATATTTTCTTCCATTCTGTAGATTGACTTTTAATTTTGTTGATTGTTTTCTTTGTTGTAAAGACACTTTTTACTTTGATGTAGTCCTGCTAGTTTATTTTTGTTTTTATTGCTCATGCTTTTGGTGTCATATCCCCCCAAAATAATTACCTAGACCAATGTCAAGAAGATTTTTCCCTATGTTTTCTTTTAGGAGTTTTATGGTTTCAGATCTTGCATTTAAGTTCTTAATCCATTTCAACTTAATTTTTGTGAGTGGTGTAAGATAGAGGTACTATTTCATTCTTGGTTATTCAGTTTTCCCAACACCATTTATTGAAGAGATTTTCCTTTTCCCATGTGTATTCTTGAAACCCTTGTCAGGTATTGGCTAGCCATATATGTGTAAGTTTATGACTGGCCTCTCAATTCTGTTCCATTGGCTGATGTATTCATTTTTATACCAGTACCATGTTGTTTTGGTTACTATATTATATTTGTAATATAATTTGAAATTAGGTAGTGTGATGCCTCCAGCTTTGTTCTCTCTCAAGATTGCTTTGGATATTTGGGGCCTTTGGTGGTTCCACACAGATTTTAGTACTATTTTTTATCTGTGAAAAATGCCATTGAAATTTTGATAGGGATTGCATTGAATGAATATAGCTGGTAAAATATCAATACAGATTTTAGTACTGGGAGTGGTTCTAGAGGAGGAGAATTTTAAGGCTGAGTTTTCTGAATTGATTCTAGGGTTTCTGGAATTGGCTCTCTAATCTGATTTTAAAATGCTAATGATTTTTTTCAGTAAGAAAGAGAGCATTTATAGTTCATGGTGTTATCTGGCAATAGGAATATTAAAAAAAAAAAGTCTGCATTGAATACTCCTAATCAACCACTGATAAGAAGAGCAAAGCTGGGTGACTGTGTATATGATTCTTTCAAACATTTTTGGAAAAATTATGAATATAATGAGGTTGGCCAATTGCTCCTAATGTCACCAGACAAGCTGGTAAAAGGAAAGAATGAGCTCAAGCACCACAAAAATGACTAGAAAACTTCCGTGTCTGCCCTGAAAGAGACACTTATCTCCTATAGTCACAGGACTGAAATTACTGCAAATTTAACAGAATCTCATCCTGTCACTGGCTGAATTATGATGCCAAGTTGAACTTCCAGCATTCCAGTGTGTCTACTGTTAAAGTGGCACACTGACTAGGAAAGAATGGGATCCTGTCAGTTGGAATGTTTGGGAAGACCCTGATGAAGCTGGGGATGTTGAGCTTCTAAATTCTGCAGTCTTCTTTGCCCATGGAAGAGGTCTCCCTACCTGCAGTGGAGGCAGCCTCCCCATCCCCAGTGGTGTCAGCCTTTCCACCCACAGTGGTAGTAGCTTTACCACTCCTGTCTGAGAGGATTAACCCTGCATTACCTAAGGAAATTATAATGACCTCTCTTAAAGCAGTTTCCATGCAAGGCAATGCTGATTCTCCTTACGACTCATCCCCAGAAGCCCACTTTTCTTCTAAACCTATAACTACACTCTAGTCCCAGCAGGATCCTAAGGTAAGGTACAAAATATGACCTGTGAGGAAATGTGCTATACTCCAAAAGTACTATTTGAGTTTTCTAATTAATACCAATAAAAGTCCCAGGAACTTGTGCAGGAGTGGATTCTAAGGGTGTCAGATAATGGTAGAAGGAATGTAAAGTTGGATCAGACTGAATTTATTGATATAGGTCCTGCTATGGTTTGAATATTTGTCCCCTTTGAAACTTAATCCCAAATGTGACAGTATTAACAGATGAGACCATTAAGAGGTGATTGGGTCATGAGGGCTTTGCCCTCATGGATGGGTCAATCCATTCATGGATGAATGAATTGATGAGTTAATGGACTGATAGGCTGTCACAAGAGTGGGTTAGTTATCACAGGAGTGGTCTGTTATAAAAGCCATTTTAGCTCTCAGTGTGCCCTTCATATGCATGAAAGTTACACCACGTTAGGTGGAATTATGACCTTGTTATTGCCTGTATTTGGAGATTAAGTATAATTTAAGGAGATGTGTATGGGTATCAAGTTGACAAGGTATGAACTTGAGATGATTAATTTGTGTGTCAACTTCACTGGGCCATGGTATATCCAGAGAGTTGTTTCCATTATAATTATTTCCATTATTTCTGGGTATATCTGTGAGGGTATTTCTTGAAGAGATTAGCATTTGAGTTGGTGGATTGAATAAAGCAGATGACCTTCCCTAATGTCGGTAGGTATCATCCAATCTGTTGAGGGCTTGAATAAAACAAAAAGGCAGAGGACATTTGAATTAACTCTGCCTGAATACTTGAACTAGAACATCAATCTTCTCCTGCCTGCTGTGTCCAGGTTTTCAAGGCTTCAGACCCTGACTGGAATCTATACGATAAGACCTCCAGTTCTCAGGTATTCAGACTACACCACCGGTTTTCCTGAGTCTCCAGCTTGCAGATGGCAATTTGTGGGACTTCTCAGACTCCATAATTGCATGAGCTAATACCTTATTATAAACCCCTTCATATATTTGTATATCTCCTATTATATCATATTGGTTCTGTTTTTTTCTGGAGAACCCTGACTAACACAGAAGGATTGATACTCTTACCTTTTTACTTCCAGGGTCTAAAACACCAGTAAGAAAGTCTTTATAACTCTGCTACTAATCTCCCTTTTTTCTTCTATAGCCTTCCTGACATTTCCAACCTTCATTTCTTTCACATACACCATGTTCATTCACTAATTCTTAATATAAGGAAAAAGAAAGAAATTCTGGGTTCTAGTCCTGACTCTGTTGCTTTCATCATCTATAAAATAGATGCAAATAAAATGAGATTATAAATGAAAAAAAAAGGATAAGCTATAAAAATAAGAAATTTTTATTATTTTATTTGTCAGAAGTGGGCATCAAATGGACTCAGATATGGGCATCTGATGGTCTCAAGGCAGACAGGAATCAGAATCTGAATGTCAGGTGCTAAGGCAGCACAGCGACATGGAAAGAAGAATATGGGCTGTGGAATGAACCAAACTTGTCTGAATTCAGATTCAACTCTGTCACTTATTAAGTATAACTCTGTAATTTTGGGAAATTTATATAAAATTTCTGAGCCTCTTTCATTTGTAGGAGGAGGATAATAACATGTACTTTATATAAAGTTGTTGTGAGGATTACATGAAATAATGTATCCAGAGTGCTTAATATGTTGAATAATATAAATTTTTAAAATGATTCAGAAATCCAGAGAAGTTTTGCCTCGAATAGTGCTTCCAGTGGAAATAGATGAGAACCACATTTGTGATTTTAAATTTTCTAGAGTAATCATATTTAAAAAATTAAAAGAAACAAGTACAATTAGTTTCAATAATATTTTATTTAGCCCAACATATTCAAAATATTATTTTAACATGTAATACATATAAGTAATTATTGAGCTGTTTTACTTTTTTTATACAAAGTCTTTGAAATTCTGTGAAAATTTTACAGCTATGGAAAAATCCCCATTTAAATGCTAAATTTTTATCAGAAATACTTGATCTCTATTTAGATTTCATGAAAATTTACAAGTGAAAAAGTATTTTCACACCTGAAATGTCAGATATTCTTGAATATTTTCCAATAACAGAATCAACTATGAGTTTTTAAGGGTAGACTAATTAAAATGAATTAAAATTGAGAATTCATTTTCTTAGTCTCAGTAGCCACATTGCAAGCACCTGTGGCTATTGGCCACCATTTCGGACAACACAGATTTATAGTCGATCCTCCTCTAAGCTCCACATAAGCAGGATATGGGAGACCTCTCTCAAATCTTCATGAGACATGAAAACAGAGAAGGTGTCTTCTAGGGGACAGCAAGATTGAGCAAGATTCAGAAACATTACAATTCTCCATGGAGACCCTGGGAAGAGAAAGCAGGGGTAAACAACAGTCCACATTCACGCTTCTCCACTAGCCAGCAAGCTCTCTTCTCCCAGCAAAAATAGAATTAAGGGAGGAGGGTGTAGGGAGGGGATTACATTCTATTCCAAATTTTGGTGACTCCTCTCTTGAATAGGGACAAAAAGGAAAGTGATGAAAAGCGAGTAAGGATCTGGCTGGTTAGGGGATTTGACAGGAATCGAAGTACAGAGAATGTGGCTGGGGAAAGCTGAGGAGGGAGCGGCATGTTAATTGCCTGCAGAGATCACCAAGGAAGGGAAGAAAATGCTCAGAGTCCAGGAGACCTTGAGGAGGAGCCAAGGAATCAAATGCAGGGAAAGAAAACGTAGATTAAATACAGAATAGGAAAAGTTCCTGAGCATGAGAACCATCAATCTGAGAAACAGAATCTCCAAGGAAGAGGTGGGAATGCCTACCCTTAAAACCTTAAAACTCAGCCAGTCATAACAATGGAGGTAAGAAGTTCTTCTGTTCTTGCTCTGAAAGAGAAGGTAGATTAATAATTTAAAAATATAAAATACATAATTTTACATTTGAAAGGGAGCCAGCAAGTTATCTAGACCAGGGGCCTCATTTTATAAATTAGAAAGTTGAATTCTATCATACCTTTAAATAGTGCTGGGCTCAGGAGTAGAATCTATGACTCTTAGTTCAGTCAAATGCTCAAATAGTCCATAGATTTGTTGTTCTTATTTTCAAAAAAAATTTACTGACATTTATTAGAAAATCTATAAACCATCAATAGAAAATGTCTTTTATTCTTTCCTGAGAAAAGAGAAAATCAAAGCCTTAGGTTAGGTTAGAAGACCTGTCTGTGGCTATCTAGAGCTTCACCATTCAGTGTAATGGTGAGTAGCCCCATGTGGCTATTGAACACTTGAAATGTGAACAGTTTGAGTTGGGCTTTGATGTAAACATGAAACACACACCAGATTTGTTTGACTTCGCACAAAAAAGTAAACAAATCTCTTTACATTGGTGTGCATTAAAATACATATTTATGTTGACTACATGTTGAAATAAAAATATTTTTGATACATTGAGTTAAATAAAATACATTATAAATTAATTTCATCTCTAAAAACACTTTAGTGTGGTTAATAGAAAAGTTAAAATTATTTACATACCTCTATTATGTTTTTATTGGCCTGAGCTGATATACATAACATGAATGGAAAAAAAAGGAGCCTGATGTTTTGTTTCCTGCCAGCTTCTTAAAGCACAAATTAAACTCTTTGGCCTTCATAAGGTTTGAGCATATCTTTAAGAGCCCAAATTCAGGTTAATAAATAGCCCATGAAAATTAGCATCTATTCAAAAACCATTAAAGAGGAAAAAATAAACCTTTCCACTGTATTGTACTTTATTCTCATGATTGCTTAGTGAATTAAGGTGCCTGAAATCCCCAGTGTGTTTAGTCATAGCCATCCTCCATTTCTCCTCTACAACAGCATCGTGCTGTAATGAAGACCATGAAAAAGCATTTCAGAAAATAGCCTCCAATATGAAGCAGCAATCAATATGCATGGTATATACGATCAAGTTAGAGCGATGTGTAGGAGAGACCCAGATATGTTTGGCCTGCTTAAACACATGCTTTCTGCTTGCCAGCCAACAAATCGCTTCTATATATTACATAAGACTAAATTAATACCTACACGAAGACAGTTTATTGTGGATGATGGATCATGGGTTTGTTACTCATACATCCAGAGCAGGGCCCTGGAAATCACATCATCATTGCATTTGCAGGGAAAGAAATGATTGTCACATCCAGACATGTTTATCATGGAGAGAAACGCGGATCTGGGCCCATCTACTTGCTGAGGGAACACTGCCACCTCACATAATGACTGCTCAGACGGAAGACCTGATATTGACTGCCAGATGACAGCAAGAATGCTGTTTCTCTATAGGTCCTTCTTGTGGTGATAAGAAATGAGCTGGCTAAATCCTATGGTCTATATTTTTAGGTTTTAGGGGCCCAAGTATGAGTGTCATTTAACCTCATCAAAGGCAACCTAAGTGTCATCCACTCTACTTTGGAGAGCAACAATGACCCAAGGAATGAAGCTCTTACACATATTGCAGTCAATGATATAACACAGATGGACCAAAAACCCAAAGGTGTAAGTCCTAGCATAAATGTAGGAGGCGAATGAAGGACAGATTAAACTGAAGGGATAGGCCTCTTTGGCCTATCTCCTGACAAACTGTCTGGCTGCATCAGCAGCAGTTGAGAGCAATCAATACTTATGAAACAACAACACGGCCACAATCAAAGGCAGAGCAGGGTTGGAGTGCTATTACCATAAGTGGCTGAGTCATTGATGTGGATGTGGATGTCATTTTGCATATCATTTGCATGTTATTTGGTGCAGGCTTACCAATAAATAAACACAATTTATCAACTTACACAACCTATCCTGACCCTTGTAAGGAAGAAAATAAACTAGACCTGTAGAGAGAGTTACTCTTTGTTTAGCTTTAAAGAAAGAAGTGGTTCAGGTCCAGAGAGTAGGTGACCAATTTTAATGCTGTCAACTACGTAGAATGCTCCCTGTGGGCAAGTCTATAATTTAGACATTTTTGTTTCCAGTCCTGCTTAATAGCTTTATGTGGTAGACACTTTCTGTGTGTTTGTTAACGCTGATCTCACTAAGAAATATGTGTACATACATATTTGTATACATGGATCTCTGTCTCTCAGTCACATTTATTGAGTGCATCTCATATTCCTGGTAAAGTGCTCTACATACGCTGTAATTCAATCCTCAACAAAAATGGTCCAGTTTTACAGATAATGGAAAAAGGCTGTGAGCATTTGGGCAAACTCTTCAGGACACAGGTGGCAAGTTGTAGAATCTAGATTTAAACTTATTTCTTAGCCACTTAACAATTGTACTAACCCTAAGAATAACTGAGATTTATTGATAACTTGATGAAAGTTACACTGAATTTATACTAAAAGATATGGGTGAGCAGATTTTCCTTTCCACAAGGGTGAATATGGGTTTTGCAAAGCCTGAGGCTTATAAAATTTAGGGAACCCTCTTAAAGAAAAATGCAAAAATATTAATAAAACCTTAGTTATAAAAATAAATATTTATTTAGAATAAGAAAATAAATCATAACAAGTTAAAATACCACAAACAAAACAAGATACAGAAATATAATATTTTTATTAATTAGTTGACACATACATCTGTATAATAACTTTCCCTTAAATATTTTGGCTGAAAATTCTTTGATCACTTCATATAAAAGCATTTTTTGTAATACTTTCTGTCTAGAGAAAAAAAGAGACAATTCATTATTTCCTCCAGCATGGTTGATCAAAATTTGATTTTTATTATTGCTGGTGAAACATGCACCCTCACTCATGGGCATAAACACTATTTGGCATTGCTACAGGTTTGTGTCTCACAAAAATGGTGGTTTTATAATGGTATGTTCTACATAAAAATAAGTCTATTTCTGATGGGAGAAGATTTCCATCTTAACTAAGTGTTGATGAGGATTGAATCTTCTATTTACAACTTTATATATTTATTTATTTTTATTTATTATTATTATTATTATTATTTATTTATTTATTTATTTTTGTCTTTTTGTCTTTTTTCCGTGTCCGGCAATGGATCGCAACCCTCAGTGTTGCCCCCGTACCGGACCAGGGACCGGCAACGGGATCGCAACCCTCGGTGTCGCTCCCGCGCCTCGCTCAGCCAGTGAGCGGGAACCGGTCTGTATGTGGGATCCGAACCCTCGGGCGGGAGCGCCGCTGCGCTTCCCAAGAGGTGCACTTATCCAGTGCGCCACCGGGCCGGCCCTGTAGACTAACTTCTGACTCTCATTTTAAACCTTATTTTTCTTCTATTGCCTACCCGGCTCTGGTGCAGAGGGCATTTATTTATTTTATCTTAAGACCTCCAGCCTACATCTTCATTTCATTAACAAGTAGGTCAGCACAGAAAGCTGTAGGACTATTCCTGGAAGCCATTCATACACTGTGATGGTTAGCAATACATTAACTATATGTGGAAGTGACTGCAAACAACATTAATCTATCCCACTAAATCTAAATTAAATACACCCCCAATTCAATTTCCTGCATCCCCCAAATGACCACAGCCACTCCAAAGACACTTGATAGGAAGAGAAGTGTATCTTGGTGGAAGGTGGAGTGGAATTAACTGATTGATGTTAAAATATTTTACATTTGCAAATTTTAGAAAATCTTATCATCAGATGAACATATTATTAAAGCCTCTCCCAGAGCTTTGAGAGAGGCCATGCAAACTAGAGTCCTTGAAGCTTAAGATTCATTCACTTCTTGGTATATCTGCCTCTGTATCCATAGTTTTCACAGTTTCACAAATGGCAAGGACCTGTTCATTCAGTTCTCTGCCATTCACAGAGTTGATTGGATCTATGACCACAGGCATGAGACACATGGCCACTCCTCCAGTCCTATTCCACATACCCATTCTGTAATGTCCATGACATTAATTTTGTGTAGCTTATTTCCTTTTAATAGCTCCATGCTAATCAAGCCCAGGCCCATCTCTATTTATCAACTCAGTAGTTCTAAAACTTTTTGAATATAATGATCCATTTATAGACCAAACAGACCGTGCTCACCCTTACTCATTACTAAGTATGTCTTTAGGCCTTTTGCCAGTGTAAACGCATAGGAGAAAAAGAAATTACTTTGTGATCAGTGCCTTTTTATTTTTGTATGCTAGATATAATTAATAGGATGAATTACTTGTTGTATTCATATTTCAATGTTTTATTTATTATTATATGATTATTTTACTATATATTTATTTTATCTATTATTATTTATATATTTATTATTAAATGCATTATTTGTATCTTATATTTGTTGTGATAATAGCATCTAAATACACTTGAATATAGGAATATACATGTGAGGAACCTGCTTTTTATTTATTCAACAGACAGTGTTTGGACATATCCTGGACCCTTTGAAATGAACTCCCTAGCTGCCAGGAATTCTACAACCTATATTTTGGAAACTACTGCTATAAGCCTCATACCAGCTAAAAATACTGCTGGTTGTGTTTCCCCGAGCACCCTCACACTCATTTTTAAATGCAGTAAAGCAACCAAATTATTGCAGTGGTTATTTATCTGTAAGGAACATTTTCCAGTGTATTGGAGCCTCTGAACTGAATTATTTGGAATCATAAATATCTGCATGAAAAAAGTGGACTTCCCGTGACTAGGGACAGTTGGTTGACAGGAAGGCACTGACCAATGCAAATATAAGTTTGTGCTTCAGGCTTTGGAAAAAATGGGTTTGCACTCTCGTTGGGAGGAAATGTGTGGTCATCTTTCTTCTTCTGGCTGGCACTGCAAGTTGGCTTCATTTTAAAAATAGTGCTAGGGAGGGAGGAAAAAAAATGTAATGTATTCTTAAAATGTTTATATGTCAGCAAAATCCAGAAAACCATTCAATAGATTAATCCTCCTGCTGACTTAAAAAGGATGGATTTCCAGCTATAACTGAGATTGGGAAAAATTGATTTCCATGTTCCTTATGACTGAATAAGATAAAAGCTACTGCTCTGGCAAGCTTCTCCCAGCCTAGATTCAGACTTCAGGAGGGTTGGCTAATTGAAAAGTCACTCCGAATACCAGCCCAGACCCTTCGAGGAGATCTGGAAAAAGAATCAAGGGCAGGCTGTGCATTTTTCAAGAGTGATGTTCCAGAGTGTTGTTTATTTTCACCACCACTGAGCAACTTTAGTCAAAGGTGAGATTGCTTTTCTCCCTTTTCTTCTAACTCTTCCTCATTTCTCTTTTGGCTTTTCTGTGTTTCTCAACTTCCTCTTCCTTCCAGTGTGTCTGCTTTTATGTGAAGACAATTTCAAAATGAACACACTACCTGAATTAGAGCTCTCCTGTTAAAACTCTAAGCAATGATGAGCCAATTCCTTCCTGTGACTTTAGTTTACACAATTAAAAACAAGACATTGCATCTGTGCATGGATTTACAGCTAAACATTTCATCTACCTACCTTTTCTCAAGTAATCCTCACAAGAATCCTGTGAAGGGCTATTTATCATTATCACTGTTATGAAAACAGAGTCTCAGAGGCCTTGCAAATTTCATAGAGCCAGTATTTACCAAGCATCTGATTTTATATACAGTGGCTTCAGCTGAGTCACAGCTGATTCCCACACAGTTAGCATGTCCTTCCTTCACAATCGGGTTGAATGAGAGGGTTTATTCACTCACTCAATCATTCATTCTTTCGTTTCCTAAATATTTATTGAGCACATACTAGGTGCTAGGCACTAAGAAAAATGAAAAAAGCTGTGATCTAGCTAGACAAGATCTCTGCTCACAAGGAGCAGATCTTTTAGGGATACAGCTGACTTGAATATAAAATTGAGGTAGCAACAGTGAATTTTAAGTTCCTCAGAACATGAAATAATTTAAACTGCCCTCAACATATACACGACATTCAAATGGCATGTCAATTTTAACTAAAAACATCGTAAACTAAGTCTTTAAAAGAGCCTAACTTTGCCAAAGGAATCTTTGCAGATTGTGTGGACCTAAATTTTAGTTAGCAATGTTAGTGTTTTCCTGACTTTGTTTTTATTTTTACCATTCTCTACCATTTGTTTCATGCTATTTCTTCTTCTTTTAATTTTAAATATTTCCACCTTCTTGTTCTTTACTCCATCATCTATCCTCTATTTCAGGCCATTTCTGTATAGAAGCAATTGGTCATGTCATTTTGAATCAATTATATGATGTCATTTTCTTGGGCAAACAGGATTGTTGCTGAACCATTTATTTGTTTTTCCTAAGGAATTTCATAAGTTTCTTCAGTAAAGTTCCATAAAGTCCTCTGGATATTCACGGAGCTATCTACATAGTATATGAAAAGTTTTCAACCCATAGGCTTAGTCTCCTAAATCTTGATATGCAAACATAACATTTCTTTGTGCTAGACAGTCTTCTGGGTGTTTTACCTATATTAGCTAATCGAACCCTCATGATAACCCTTTGAGGTACACAGAGAGAAGTTGCCCTGTAAAGCGAGGGCTTACAGACCCCTCAAATCTGTTGCACAGATTGGGTTACAAACACTCCACACACAGGTCTGTGAGCAAGGTAATAGAAAAAAAACTTCTAGGAAGGTATAGAAAAATGAATGGGTTTTATTCAGATCTAGGAGCAACTGTCCTAGCAGCTTCTCTGAGTGTTCTGAGAAGCACGGTGGATCAGAGCTGTTAGTCTTTTATACTTAACTCCACAACCCAGGACAACTGAGTGCCCATACACAATTTACATTAAGTAGTAACAAGGAACACTTGAGGATATTTACAGCAAATGCTTGGCAAGATTCTGAACATCTGAGGGGTCCTGACCATTTTCCTATTTTTCCCAACATGCCCAAAGATATAAACAAGTAAATAGAAATGCCTGAGTTCAACCCAAACTGTCTGTCTGCAGAGTTTACTCTCTTAACTATGTACTGCAGGGCTCTCATAAAATCAATTAAACACCACTCACCCAATTGACAACACTAGCAAATGGCACCTAAATTCTCAAGCCCTGGCTGGGGTCAAGAGGTCCTTTGTACCATCACCTGATCATCCTCCCTGACTTTATTAGGCTCTTTCCACTTTAACTTGCAAATTTCAGGGAAAGGGAGTGGTAACCTGTACTGGTACATTTCCAGCCATTTTCACTATGGGTGAATCCTTCAGTGGAGGACTGATATTGGCATTTTATATGTGTGTGCTGGGAAAAAAAGTGCTGAGGACTATTGCATGTTGAGAGAAGGAAATGGGGTAAAATGGAACTTAGAGCAGTGGTTATTTGTGAGTGGATAGTGGTGATGACAAGGTTTGCTTTTTGGGCTTCTGGTGGTTGTAATCAAAGGGGAGATGTTCTTATGATTATAGGGGTGTGGTGTGTGGGGGTGTCTATGGATGGGTAAGTTGAGGATG
Source organism: Galeopterus variegatus (assembly GCF_000696425.1). NCBI lineage: Eukaryota > Metazoa > Chordata > Mammalia > Dermoptera > Cynocephalidae > Galeopterus > Galeopterus variegatus. The sequence continues at coordinate 241,670 of NW_007727461.1, read as the reverse complement.
AGCATGTGACAGCAGGAAAAATCCCAATAGCTCATTTTGTTCCTCTTCTCTTCTTTACTTCCCCCACTTCTCTTCCAACCCTAAATATCCACAAAGTAGGAATTGAGATGGCTAAAGTTGTGAAGAGAAATTTTTTTTTCCTTTGAAACACAGTGTAAAACCACACTTATAACAACCAGGTTCCCTATATAAATCTATTTTTAAGATGATTACAGGGTTTCCATAGCCATTCTAACATCAACTGCTGGTTTTGTTTCCTCCTCGTCAGTAAACTGTTGGCAGGATAGTGCACCAGAGGTATACTTTTTAAAGGGTATAATTGCATGGCACAGAAATTATCACTTTCTTGACAACGGGTTTCGTTGGTCTCTCCCTTTGAGAATCCGGTTTGGAAGCTGGGCTTGTCAGTCCCTGCAAGCACACTCTGCATTGTGTATGTTGGTCTCATGGCACGTCATGCTAGCAACCACCAGGCAGAGGGTAGCAATTAAACCACACAATAGACATCAAGGGATGAGGAGAAGACACTTTGTTTAAAATAATGAACACAAGAAACACAGCCAGCTTCCCTAGGAAGGCTATCTGAGCAGTGTGGCGAGCCAAGGTTGGACAGACTTTGCAAAGCAAGCTGGGAAATTCCCCATGGTGCCAAGCCATTAGCCAGCAGCTAAGGCTGCATTCTTCCCAGGGACCTATCGTAGGACCCTTTCTCTCAGGCTAACCTTCTCTGGGATATAGAAACCTAGGAAGAAGGCTTTGTGGAACTATGCTTTTCCCATTGCCAGGCTCCAGAGGCTATGCAAATTTTGACTGGTCTGGCAGCTATTTTTAAAAGGCATGCCTAATACGAGCAGGCATAGGAGCTTTAGTTCACCCTCTGGAATAGGGGACAGATCAGTTAGAAGTCAGCTTCTGAAATGGAAGCTAACAGGTAAGATTATCTATTGGCAGAAGTAACTGACTCATAAGAGGTGATAGTGACATGGTAATGATAAGACTAAGATACTCCCCAATCTCAATCTAGGGGAACCAAGAAAACTCAATATAGATAAAAGACCACAGTGATTCTCATTCTAATCAAGATGACTGGATTTGTGCCTGAGTACTGAAATGCAACTAGTGTCAAAAAATGAAAGCTCATAAAATAATACCTTGACTGTCTGAGATTGTTATGTGTAGAGACTAGAATAAAGAAAGCTGGAGAGAAAGAATGTATGGTAGTTTAAGCAGCATTATCTGGGGGAAATGGCATTGGGATGCTAACAGTAGTATCCACAGAGGAGAGAAGGGCATTTCAACCGGTTACTCTAACTTGATAAAAATAAATGCTACAAACATCTAGCAACTCTCATCCCAAATCTGTTGTCACTAAGCAGTGTTCAGATCTGTAACTTGGGCTCTGAGTGGCTTGACCCACCAGAAGAGAGAGTTCTGAGAATATATTGTCATTCATTGTTTCAGCACACATTTTTAAGTACCCCCATGTCCCAGGCACTCTAGCATGAAGGTTACAGGGATAAAATGGATGGTTAACATTCTCTGGTGGCTCACACACTAGTTGGGAAAACTGCTGAGTAAACAGAACTATAGTGGGAAGAGATAGGATCCACTACAGAGATATGCATAGCAAGGATTGGTATTGCAGAGAGAAGGCACTTTACCCAATCCATGGTCGGGGGCAGTCAACAAGGCCATATTAGATAAGGTGGGACCTAAATTTATTTTAGGAATATGAAGATTGAAAGTGCAATAGAGTATTAGGTTGGTAAGTCAAGGTTGGCATTATGTTTAAAAGAGGCAGGGGAGCATAGTCAAAGCAGATGTTGAAAGCATGGGTGGTGTAAAAACGTTGGAGAGTATGGTGTGTTTGGGAAAAACTGGAACATTAATATCATTGGGTGAGAGGGTAGGCATGGTAGAAAATAAGGTGGGAACAGGTTATGTCAGGAATTGCCTTATTAGCAATTTGGATTTTATACTGTAGGCAGAAAAGAGCTATTGAAAATATTAAGCAGGGAAGTAATATGGTTGAATTTGCAATTTAGATGATATTTCTGTATGTATCTCCCACTCCAGATGAATTGATCTTCTGATGTGTAAATTTGGTAAATACAGATTTCATACTTTGGTTGCGTCTAAGAGCTTGATGACTTTTAGGTGGGCTGGTAAAATGAAGCTTTCAGACTTCAAACATGAGAACTAGATCCTGGACCAGTAAAAATCCCCCATCGACTTTTCACTCTGAGGGAGGCCCTGCTAGAAGCTGTCATCTGATCTCTTTGACATTTCTCTATCTGTAGAAACCTGAGTGGGAAATGGAAAATATGCAGTTAATATTCAAAACTTCATGACATATCAGTAAGAGGTCACCGTGTGGAAATTATCAATGGGAAAGGAAGAGTCTTACCAATTTAACTTTCTCTATGTGAAACCCTTCCTATTTTCTGAGCTTTTAAACAAGTTCTCCTAGAATAGTATGGTGAGCTATAATTAATAAAATGCCATTCACTTAAAAAATGCTACTGGTGGTCAAGATTATTTTGTTATAAACCTTTGTTAAGGCCTTTTAGCAAATGGGTTTATCTCCCATTCTGAAATGGTCTGCCCTATCTTATTTTTAATGAATTTTCAAATTGTCCTCCTATTCAACATGTGATGCAAAATCAAACTGAACTTTCTGGAGAGAAGGAAAATGCGATTAGCAAGATCAAACACACACAAATTGGGGTCTATGTTAAGAGGAGACTAAAAGTCATCAATTCAATTAAGATGCAATTTATGAGACACTTACTAAATGCCCAGAAAAGAAAAACATACTCCAAGACACAGTACAGGCGCTAAAATCTTCAAGGTAAAAGAAATCCAGAGAATAATGCATCGAAGTAGTAGATGAAAACTGCTCTAGGGCTATAGCGGGGAGGCACAGGAGGGATGGATGGAGTGCCGGCTGTGGAAAGTAACTGGAAGTTAGATCAAGAGGATGAGAGGTTCCAAGGGTGGTGGGCAACATGAGGCAAGACTAAGCAGAAACACATTTCCTAAGAATTTGGATGACAATAGGGACACAGGCCCAGGTGGAGTTGTCTCCATGATGTAGAGGCCCCCACAGCCATTGATATTCCATTGAACACAGCAGACACAGACACAGCAGCAGGTAGTTGTTATTGTGTTACACTGTCAACCCTGTGGAGTGTATTTTTCAGTCCTTCAACACCCTCTCTTCAAGCCTGTCTACATCTTCTCATACTAGTAGGGCTCTGGTTCCTGCCTCTGCGCCATGTATATACAGGCAGTGAAGCTCATGCTGTGGGAGGGATTCTAAGCACAGGTTACGATGCCCAGTCTCTGACCTGCACTTTGGGTCATAAAGCTGATAATTGGTAAAGAGCCTCAGTCCCACCAAGTGCTCAACTAAGCCACATCGGAATCAGCTTCCAGTATGACGGAGTGACAGAGTGGCGGTATAGAATAACGTAGAACTTTAGAGCCAGCAGGGCAAGGGACCTCAGAGGCCATTAAGTCCAACCCTCTCATTTTACAGTTGAGGAAACAAAGGCCGCAAAGAAGTTCAGTAATTTGCTTGAAGTCACACGGCTAATGAGTAACAGAACTGGGACTAAAGCCCACTTATCTCTCAGTTCTGTGCTCTTTTCACTATATCACATCTTTTTTTTTTTAAAGCTCTGTAAATATTTAAGATATGATTCCTCCTCCTTTAGAGGAAGACTCAGCCACTCCTGAGTGTCTGTGTCTTCCTTTAAATTTAGGTACTTTTCTTATGACACTCATTTAATTACCATAGTATTAGGCCTGTGCAAAGCACACATGACCCCCATTAGGCTATTTATTTAAGACAAATAATCCAATCCAGTTAGATGCATATAGGATTTTTGTACATTTCTGTGTACATTGCACCACAGAATTTCACAAGAATTCTATAAGGTAATCTGTGCAGCCATTAATGCCTCCATTTGACCATGGAAGGGAATGAGGCACAGAGAGATTTATTTACTTAGTCACACATTGAGACAAAGGTGAAGTTGAAACTAAAAACCCATGATTCCTTAAACTAACAGAGAAGAACCAATGAGAAGGAACAACAGTTAGATGTGATCTGAAAGATTCTAGATGCATGAAAACGTTCACATTTTGTGATATTTTGTTATTGTTAAATGTAAGAACTTCCCTCAGATTTCAAAGCTGCACCATGTAGATGTCTGCAAGCCACAGAAGTCAGTTGAATTCCCAGATCATGCTGCTCAAACTTATACTATGCCCAAGAAGGAAAGTTCTAAGGCTGATGGAAAAGGACAGAATCCGTCAGTGCATTGATGTGACTGGGCCAAGAAAGATTCAAATAGACACAATCTGTCCCTGGAGACAATTAGAAAACAGAGTAGGGGGGCCAATTTGCTACATCTCTCTCTTTGTTTCAAATGTGGCTGTTTGAATTTGAATTGAATGTGTTTGGGGATTTTCTACAAAGGGAGTCACTTGGAAGGCTGCCGTTTCTTGTTATCAGTCATGTTTTATTATTGAGTGGAGGAACACCCAGAGGAACTTCAGAGCTCAGGCACAAGCACAAAAAATGGAAAGGACTGATGCACAACACTACATTAGTCCCATGGCATCCAGACTCATGACATTGTCCTCAGGGATAAATTAAAGACTCAGTACAGAAGACACTAAACTATTTTAAATGGATATTATCTTCAAGGTGAAATAAGAGTGTCAATAAAGGGAATTAATCTACTCATTTATTAAACTACTCGTCATTGATTGTCACTGCATGAATCAGAGTGAAATCAAAAGAATCAGACCTCATGGTAGCCCTTCATCAGTAGACGATTAAGTTGTACTAACTGAAACATACTTATATCAACAGAAAACCAAATATATAACTCAAATCTGTAAATTGATCAATAAGTGGTACAGATCAGTGTTGTGAAAATGTAAAAAAGATAGTTAAGCCCTCATTAAGTTAGACTGAATGAAACAGAGTTAATTTCAGTTTTAAAGGGATGGAGGACCACAGTGCTAGGACAGGGAGCAGTCAGACAGAGGGAGAGTAGAGGATTATAGAAGAAGGACAAAATATATACTGGTTAGGGGCATCTGCTGTTTCCTTGTTGCCCTCCTTCTGTCTTTCAAAAGCATAATACATGCATGGTCTCCATTTGCCCTTCCAGTACCTAAGTCAGCTCTGGCTAGAACAGGCAAATCACTTGAACTCTTCATGCCTCACATGTTTCCATCTGTCATAAGAGAATTACAGTATACTTCTTGTATACATGCCGGGGTTTCTGGAAGTTTAGAAGCAATGACATTTAGTAAGTTTTTTGAAGTGTACTAAGTACTATAAAACTGTGAGGCATATTACTAATTTTCTCCATGCAATTCTGTAAGATGTGTCCAGGCTGTTTGGTTAGAATTGGGATTTTCTGCTTTAATTCAACCTGACCATACCAGTAAGAGACAAGCTTGTTCATTTCTTTGCCAGAATAACTGTCTTTTTGTTAGGAAGATCACAGATTGGGCAAGGTTTAGCCAAATCTAGCAATAGGTGTTAACCCTTGGAATATGATTTTAATAGCCAATAGGTATTTATAATTAATGTGCAATAACTCAATTATGCACATCTCTTTAAATTTAATAGGCCCAGTTAAGGTAAGATCATTAAGCACCCAATTGAATGTTGAACACATATATTTGGGGTTTAATGACTGTGGAGCAGATGCAGGATGGATTATAGGATTGTTAAAGGGTATTTAAAAAGTAGTTACTATTGTGGGGGTATTTAATTAATGTTTTAAACAATCTATCCTTTGAAATCTGCCCAAAATACTAGGTGAAATATGCTTGGGGAGCAGGAGCATAATTGACAGACAGCGTTACTGTTTAAACCGAACCACACTAAAGGAGAACACAACAAAACAGCCCTCTAATTAGCATGAGAAATGACAACAACACAACAAAAACCACAGTGTCGCCAATGACAGGTGCAGCAAATAACAAGGCTGATGAAAGATTTTGCTATTAAAGATTCTGCTATGAAGATTAATGGAGTATTATCTTAAATTAATGTTAGGCAGGTTATCGGACGGAGATGAGTGTCTGCCTTACAAGCTTCCCTCCTTTTTAACTTCTCTTCCCTTAGTTCATTTCTAGGCCTTGAGTTATCTTTACTATCCCCTGATGTGCAAGTGACTTTCTATTTCACAGTTTCTCTATTTTTACTTTTCTGATTGTCCATGGTCCTCCTTTCTTCCTTTTGGTTTCTCTCGCTCTCTTTCTTGGTAGATCAAAATAGAATGGCTCCAACTCGGTGTCAGTGTTGTCTCCTATACCCAGCATCTCTCTAGGTTCTCTCACTCTCCACAGAGAGGGTTATTCAAGTTACAAATTAGTCCACTGGAAGCTCAAGGATCACACAAATTTGAAATATCCAAGATGTCCTCCTTGCTTGATTTCCTTTTCTTATTAGAATATTTATTTTTGTTGTCATGATTTCATCACTGATCTTTTCAATAAATATTTATTGAGTGTCTACTATGTGCCAAGCAGTATTCTAGGCACTGAGAATAGAGCAGTAAATAAAACAGTTAAATTCTCTATATTCATGAAGTTTACATTATAGGTGAAGGAACAGGAAACAAATACAAAAGCAAGAATATGGCAGGCGGTGATAGATTCAGTCAAAGAAAATGAAACAAAGAAGCAAGAAAGGAAATGCCAGAGGTAGCGGTTGCTATTTTTCAGCAATCTCACTGATTTAAGATGCCTGAAGGAGGTGGGGTGAGGAAAAGTAAGGAGGTCTCTTTGTCTAGTACCAGGTGAGAGAGGTAGGAGATAAAATCAGAGAGGTAGTGGTGGGGGGGTCAAAGTATATAAGGTCTTAATTGGGAATTTAAGGACTTTGGTTTTCACTCTGGGTGATATGGAAAGCCACGAGAGAGTTTTGACCATAGAAGAGACATAAGCAAGTTTTAAAATGATCATATTAGCTGCTGTGGAGTGGCCACAGTAGTGGGCCTGGAGAGGTAGCAGTTATATGTAATAGAGGAGAGAATTGATAGTGGTTTGGACCCACATGGTTGTAGTACAGGGGGTGAGAAGTGTTCAGATTCTGGACACACTCTAGATGTAGAACCAATACCACCTGCTGACAGATTGGAGACTCTCAGCTTTTAGGACTAAACAATTAGAGGACCGAAATTGCCATTGACTGAGGATGGAAGTTTGGCAGGGGAAATCAAAAGTTTCTTTTTAGACATATTTACTGGAGCTATTCAGTGTGAAATTGTGTACAGAAGTCTGGATTTGTGGAGAAAATTCCAGGATGAAGGCAAACATTTGAAAACTATTGACATAGGATGATATTGGAAGCCATGAGCTTGGATGAAATCACCTTGAGAGTGAGTGCAGATGGGAAAGAAGGGAGGTCTGAGCACTGAGCCCACGGGTATTCCAACCTCTATGAGTTGAAGAGTGAGGAAGGAACAATAAAGACAGAGAAGGCACAGCCAGGCAGAGAGAAAAAAGACCAAGAGGAATGGGAAGAAGGGTTTCAAGTGGGAGGAAATGATGAATTGTGTCAAATGCTGCTGATAGGATGTCTAAGGTGAGAACTGAGAAATGCATATTGGTTTAGCAACATCGTTGGTGACCTTGTCAGAAACTATTTTGGTGAAGTCCTGGGTTAAAAGACTGATTGGCATGTATTAAAGCAAGAATGAAAAAGAACTAGAGATAGTGAGGATATAAATCTCTCTGGAGGAATGTTGCTGCTGTAAAAAAGAACAAACAAATGAAATAGTGGTTGAGGAAGGATGTGAGATCAAGGAAAAATATCTTCTCACACTTGGGAGATATTATAACATGTTTACATGCCATTAGGAATGATCCAGAATAGAGGGAATTTTTAGGATACAGGAGAGAGACATGGCATTGCTGGGGTATTGTTTCTGAGTAGGCAAGAGAGGGAGCTGTGGGGTTGAGTTTAGATGTGACCATGATCAGTTCATTCATTGTAACAGAGGGGAGGGCGGTATATATGGGCATAGACGAGAGTAGATTGGTAAATGCGATGGTGGAAGGTTGTGGATACTCTCTTCTAATCGACATATTCTATATGTACACACAGTTCAATAGGAAGTAAGGCTCTCAGCTAAGTATGAGAATGAAGAAGGAGGATTTGGAGGCTTGAAGACAGAAAACAAGGCAGGAAATAATCATAAGGAAAGAAGGAAACTTAGTAAGATTGCTGAGTGACTTTAACGGTCCAATAAAAGTCAGTAGTCATGAATTTTAAATTGAGAGCAAACAGCATGTTTGTGGGTGTTCTCCTGGGCAAATGTGGGTGAAGAGTAGGGGAAGAGTTACACTTAACTAGGTTTGGGATTTTTGCAAGGTGAGTATAATAAAAAGAGAGTGGTACAATGGAGAAGAGGGTATGTGCAATGAAATGATTTAAAAAATGGGTGACAGAATTTAAACTGGGCATGGTGGGGGGATGGGAGAATGTAAAGGGAGTAAACAACAATTAAAAGGTAGCACAATCTTTGGATCACATGTCCCAGCAGAATGATTGGTTGTTGGAATTAGGTGCACTAGGTAATGTAAGGGAAAGAGGGATGTTACAGTGGTCAGGAACTGGAAGCAGCAAGAAAGTTGGAAGAACACCTATGCCACCTTGGTGTATTGGGGGAGGAGTTGAGGGAAAGAGCGATTGCTACAGTCAGAGAGGGCTGCAAGGGAAACAATATCTTCAGGGGAGAGCTAGTTTTAAGTTAGAGGAAGAAAAAAATGATACTTTGAGAAGTATTTGGGGATAGGAGGAAATCTGGAGATCTTTTATCCCAGAGGGCATAAAAGAAGAGCATTAGGAAATAGAGAAGGTTTGTAAATAAATACCTGTTAGGGACATCCAGAGCAGTATGGATGTGGGGATAAAAGTGTGGGGGGTAATGATCAATATGAGTGTCTTGTAGTGGCTTCCAGAAACAGTAATAAAGCATCAGTCCTGATGACCTTCAAGGGAATTGGTGGTGGTGAGGCTGTGAGCATCAAAGCAAGGGAGGGAAAGAAAGATGGGTCTTGCCAAGATCAGACGGAATACTGAGCCCTTATCTTCACTTCATTCACATGCTTCATAACCTAATACTTGGATAATTACACATTTTGCTAGGAACTCCTGCTGTCAGTACTACCAGTCCTCCATCTCAGGGCATTTAATGGCCCTGCTCATAAGTGCTCAAAAAGTAGAAACCAATACTGCCACTGTGATGTCTGGGCAATGAAAGGACTACAGCAGCAGCTGAAGAAAGGAAAATAGAGTTAATGACATGAGCAGTCCATAAAGGGACATTTGTGATGGGCAGCAGAAACAGTAGCAAATCTCTACTAGGGAATAACAGTCACGGGTGCCACGAAAAAGAAGTGGGAGCAAGCCAAGACTGAGGAGTCATAGTAAGGAAACAGTACTTTTCCTTGAAATCGAAAATCATTGCAAGGAGGTTGGCACCCAACCCTACTTGTATCCAAGGTTGGTGTGACCCAGAAAGAAAGAGGAAAAAAAAAAAATGAAATACACACACACACACACACACACACACACACACACGCATGCCTTGTGAGAGAACAATCACTATCACTATGAACTATATATTGAGATTAATAATGTGACTAGGCATATAAAACTTGTGTTTCACCTCTGTGTGTGTAATAGTGTATATCATTGTGAGCTTGCACATTTCAAATGTCTAGCTCTTGTCATTGGGCAGGACAGTTCTGTGATTTGTGTTTTCTTTCTGCCTTTTCTGAGATACACACAGCTGGCCACCATGAGAGAGGTCAAAGTCCCTGAGTGCCCTTTAGCCCCTGTCAAACTGTCTCCACCAAGCTGTCCATGTCATTCATCTTCAGACTTCCCCACACTGTACTACATTCACCCCCAATCCAGGTTGCTAAAATGGCAGTATAGCTGGCCATGGAGTCCCATTACTTCACCAGCAACACAGGGAACATTTTTTTTTTCTTGATCAAATGAGATCCAGTTACATGTCAGGGAAAACCAGCATCAGCAGCTTGTGTCATTTAATAAAACCTAAAGTTACAAGTGTCCTGAATAGTTCCCTTAGAAGCTATTTTAAGTGGACAGCCCTTCCCCAGAAAGCCTCGTGAGTGCAGAATAACAGAAGTTAATTTTAGCAAGCACTTTTTAACCTACATTTGGGGACAAAAATGCCAGGAAAGCTATTATATAATTGAAGTAAAAAGAAACCCTCCGGGTGTGACAAAAAGTTGTCTGTCTCAAGTTACTGCAAATGGAAAAATGATATACCGAGGAGCTTGGTATTTGAGAAGTCCAATATTGAGGAAGTTTATTTGCTGAGAAGGCAAATGAGGGCACCTCGATGTTAAAGAACACTTGACACTCTGGGCTGCAAAACTGCTGGAATGTTCCCACTGGGTATTTACGGTCCTAGGTGGAATCAAATCTCCCATTGAAAACAGTATTTCCACACTGAAGTATGGAGATTAAAATCCTAATTTGTTCGTTTGTCAGAACCCCTATGAGTTCTGGATCTGCTTTAAACCCAAGCTCCTTACAAACTAGAGGAACCAGAATAGGGCATCAAAGTATTACTGTACCTTCCTTACCCTGTTCGGTATTCAAACTGACTCTCTTCATAGGTATCTGACCTGTCCACTCTCCTGCACACCACTCTGCGATTTACCCTTCGATCCTGGCCTCCATCAGCCTCAAGGGCTTCTGCGCTTCCTGCAGAGTTCCAGTGTGACCACTCAGTACCTGGGTAACATTAGCTGGGTTTCAGGATCTCTCTGAAACTGTTTGTCACCTGTAAATGAGTTTAAAAATATCTATTTCCCATTGTTGTTGGGTAAATCAAATAAGAAAAAAGTAAAGGTATTTTGTAAATTATAGTATGCTATAAAAATATAGATCAATCTTCTCATAGAATATGATCTTCTGACTTTAAAAAACCAAACTGGCAACCAGATTCTGGTCTTGGTCTATTTTCTTCTTGAATTTTGTAACCAGATTCTTCCCTGATGGAAGTAAATTTCCCTGGCAAATGTTGGCTCTCTTACCCCACTCCTTAGAGCTATGTTAGACACAACTTCCATTCCTCTGCTGCCTTAGCTCCCATAGTCAGTTCAACTATAGTTCCCTGACATGCTCTGTAAAGGGCACTGACATTGTAGGTCCTGCTAAAGATTATATGATACCAGCAACACCGCTATATAGAAGGGCACGATAAAAGATGACATAAAAATGCTTGGCAGTTTATCTTATGGTCTTTCTTCATCTTATTTCATTGGAAATCCACCATTTGAGATCTCACATATTCAGATGAAAAAATCCAAAACTCATAGAAGTTAAAGGTGTTGCTCTTGAACTATCTTTTCATTTCACTGTTTGAGTCAGGAAATCTAGGGTTTAACCACCAGGTTTTATCAGATATCAGATGGCACACATAAGCTGGGTCACTGCACAAAGTTTAATAAAGTGATTGTTTACAATGAGGTTGGCAGAGCTCAGGGAAAGCAACAAGGGAGGTGCAGTGCCCCTGGACTACTAACAGAGAGGATGTGTTACCACTTCAGACATGACAGACTGGCAAGAGAGGAAAGCTGTTACAGGAACCTGGAGAGAGGGTTATATAAAAAGACGTCCACTGAACACAATCTAGCAGGGTGATAGCCAGAGAGTATATTCTTCAGTCCTGTTCTACATTCTCCTGCCTTCTTCCTTCATTTCTTCCTACCACCTTCATTGCCTGAATGCAACTGGAAGCCAGAAGCCAAGGACACAGAACAGGGTAGAGATCAATAGAGAGAGGGACAAATGAAATATACACAGGGGAAAGTGACCACTTGCCCTGGAACCCACATACCGTAGATCTCTTCTCTCTCTCTCTCTCTCTCTCTCTCTCTCTCTCTCTCTCTCTCTCTCTCCCCCCCCACCTCCCTCTCTTCCACTCTTTCTGTCTCTCCCCCAACTTTTTGTTTTAGAATAGTTTTAGATTTACAAAAAAATTGCAAAGATAACTCAGAAAGTTCCCATATACCACATATCCAGTTTCTTCCCTATTATTAAAATCTTACTTTAGTATGGTACATTTGTCACAACAAATGAATCAATATTGCTATGTTATTATTAATTAAAATTCATACTTTATTTAAATTTCCTTAGTTTTTATCTAATTTTTTTTTCTTACCCACTATGTCATCCAGGATAAAACATTACATTTAGTAATGTCTCCTTTACCAGTTTCTTGCCTACCACCTTTCTGAAAGTGGAGAATCTATATAAATTATTTGGAATTCTTCTGCATGGGAAATTTGTCTCCCCCATTTATTTATTTGCCCAATAATTTACTTATATTCAATAAAACCCCTGGTTCTTTTTTATCAGGGAATGGTATTAGAAACCAAATCTGGGATTAGGTGTACTCATTGCTACTGTGGTGTTGTTTCTAGGCTATCTCAGCTAACAGAGCAAGGGCATATTAACGTGTATACTAACAAGTGTACATATATATATATATATACATATCTATAATTATTTCTAGAAGTAACCATCAGTATCTATGTTAAGCTAAAACAAAATTCACCCTGATTTCTCCAACTTTAATTCATTACCCCATGGATCATTCTAGCCTTCTCCTCTTGCTTCTCTGTAACCTGCCACTCCAACAATGAGAAATCTGACACCCACCATCCACTATCCATTTCCTTAATTGTTCATTTCTAGTATACGTGTATAGTGGTTTCGGATTTTTAACCCATACGCCCAAGGGAAGCTTATCAACTAGAGTACAGTACTTTTGAGCAGTTCCTTACCCCTTTAGTCTTACAAAGTCCTCATTTCCAAAATTATTTAGATCAGCGCCTTTTTCTCCCACTCCATTTGCTGAGATTGTTTCACTCATCTGTAATACAGATAAATTGTCACATTCAGCATTCTATCCTGGGATCCCCCAAGCTCCTAAAAACCTCATTGCATACATTAAATTTCACTGTTTATGCTGTAAAATTCTATGGGTTTTGACAAATTCCTGGTGTCATGTATTTACTATTGAAGTATCATACAGAATAGTTTCATTGCCCTCATGTATCCCTTTTGCTTCACATATTTAATCCCTATCCACTCAAATCCCTGAAAATTACTGATCTCCTTATCATGTCTATAGTTTTGTATTTTATAGAATGTCATGTAGATAGAATTATACAGTATGTGGCCATTTCAGACTGGCCTTGTTTACCTAACAATACACATTTAAGATACATCCATGTCTTTGTGTTGCTTGATAACCGTTCCTTTTTATTGCTGAATAATGATTTATTGTATGGATATACAAGGTTTTTTAAATTAACTTTTTATTGAAACATATTGATTGTACATATTTATGGGATACAGAGTTGCATTTCAATACGTGTATATAGTGTGATGATCTAAACAGAGTAATTATCATATCCATCAATGCAAAACAGTCATTTCTTTGTGATGTGAACATTTGATCTCCTCTCTATTAGTCATTTAAAAACATGCAGTAAATCATTGTTAATTATCGGTTCATGGGTTGACTGTACTCTAATAGAACTTATGTTGTTATCCATTCGCCTATTTAAGGCAATCTCAGTTGCTTCTGTTTTTTGGTGATTTCGAATAAACTTTCTTAAACATTTGTATGCAGGTTTTTGTATAAAAAGTTTTCAAATTAATTGGGTAAATACTTAGGAACATGATTGCTGGATCGTATGGTAAGACTATGCTTAGTTTTGCAAAAACTTGCCAAAATGTCTTCCAAATTGGATGTAACATTTTGAATTCCCACCTGCAATGAATTTGAGTTCCTGTAGCTCCACATACTAGCCTGCAATTGATATGGCCAGTTTTTTGGATTACAGCCATTATAATAGGATATGCATTGGTATCTCATTATTTTAATTTTCATCTTCCCTAAAGATGAATTGATACTGACCATCTTTTAATATACCATATTTGCTGTCTGTATCTATTCCTTGATGAGGTATCTGTTCAGATATTTGCCCATTTTATAATTAGTTTGCTTATTTTTCTTTTTGTTTCATTTTAAGAATTGTTGGAATATTTTGGATAAAATTCATCATCAGATATGTGTTTCATAAATATTTTTTCTCACTCTGTGGCTTGAATCTTATTTTTCTGTCTTCCACAAATCATTAATTTTTAATTTTAATAAAGATCATTGATAGAGTCTGGATGTGTTGTCCCCCAAAGTTTGTGTGGAAATCTAATTCCCAATGTAGCAGTGTTGGGATCTGTTTGAGTCACGGGGACAGATACCTCATGAATGGATTTATGCTCCTCCTGGGGATTGAGGGTAGTAAGTGAGTTCTTACTCTACTAGTTCACATGAGAGCTGGTTGTTTCAAAAGACCCTGGCACCTCCTCTCTCTCTCTCTCTCTTGCTTCCTCTCACCATATGCTCTGCTTGTACCTGTCGGCTATCTGCCACTTTCTGCTATGAATAAAAGCAGCCTGAGGCCCATGCCAGATGCAGCTGTCCCAGAATGCTATGAATAAAAGCAGCCTGAGGCCCATGCCAGATGCAGCTGTCCCAGAATGCTATGAATAAAAGCAGCCTGAGGCCCATGCCAGATGCAGCTGTCCCAGAATCGTAAGCCAAATAAACCTCTGTTCTTTATAAATTATCCAGTCTTAGGTATTCTCAGCAATACCTAAATGGACTAATACAACCATCATAGCAATATTTTCTGTCATAGATCATGCTTTTGGTGTTGTACCCCAAGGACACATAGATTTTTAACATATGTTTTCTTCTAGAAGTTTTATAGTTGTACATTCACATTTAGGTCTAAGATCCATTTTGAATTAATTTCTGTGTAAGGAATTAGGTATATGTTCAAATTATTTATTTATTTAACTTGCATGTGGACATCCAATTGTTTCAACACTATTTGTTGAAGAAACTTTTCTTTATCCATTGAATTGCCTTCACACTTTTGTCAAAAATCAGTTGACTTAGAGCTAATAAATAAATTCAGCAAAGTTGCAGGACACAAAATCAGCACACGAAAATCTATGTTTTTCTATACATTAACAATGAACAGCCTGAAAAGGAAGTTAACAAAACAACTCCATTTGTAATGGCAAATAAAATAAAATACTTAGAATAAACTTAACAAAGAAAATAAAAGCCTGTACAGTAAAGTCTACACAATGTTGCTGATAGAAATTAGGCACAAATAAATTAAAAACATACCATGTTCATGAATTGGAAGACTTAATATCATTAATATGTGAATGCTACCCAATATAATCTGCACAATGCAGATTCACTGCAATCTCTATCAAAATTCCAACCAAGTTTTGCAGAAGTAGAACAATCCTTCCTAAAATTTATTTAAAATCTCAAGGGAACTCAAATAGCCAAAACAATTTTTAAAAAGAGGAACAAAGTTGGAGGACTCATACCTCTTAATTTAAAATTTATTACAAAGCTACAGTAATGAAAACCATGTGGTACTGGCATAAGGAAAGGTATACAGACCAATGTAATGGAATAGAGAGCCCAGATATAATCCCTCACACATAAGACCAAATGATTGCTGACAAGGGTGCTAAAATCACTCAATGGGGAAAGGGCAGTCTTTTCAATAAACAGTGCTGGGAAAACTAGATTCCTACATACAAAAGAATGAAGTTGGATCCTTATTTTATACCAATACAAAAATTAACTCAAAATGGATCAAAGACCTAACCATAAGAGCTAAAACTATAAAACTATTTATTTATTAATTTATTTTAACTTGCACATAGTAATTGTACATACTTATGGAGTACAATCTGATGTTTTGATACATATATATGTTGTATTATTATAATAATAGCATCAGGATAGTCAATTGTATTAATTACTTCATTCATTTATCACTTTGTTGTAGTGAAAACATTCAAAAGTCTTTCCTCTCTTATGTAGTATATAAAACTTAACTGTTACCATAGCCCCCTTATTGTGCAGTAGAACATCAGAACTTATTTCTCCTATTTAACTGTAATAGAAGAATTTTTGTACCTATTGATTAACCTCTCCCTATTTCTCCCTCCCAAGTCTCTGATAACCACTGTTCTACTCTCTACCTCTCTAATATCAACTTTTTCTTTAGATTCTACATACGAGCAAGGTCATGTGGTATGTCTTTCTGTGCCTGGCTTACTTCGTTTAACATAATGTTCTCCAGGTTCATCCATGTTGCAGCAAATGACAGGATTTCAGTCTTTTTATGACTGAGAAATATTCCATTGCATATATACACCACTTTTTTCTTATACATTCATCTGTTGTTGGACTCTTAGGTTGATTCTTTGTACAAGTGGCCAACAGGCACATGAAAAATGCTCAACATCACTGTTCATTAGGGAAATGCAAATCAGAACAACAATGAGATAACACTTCATTCCAGTTAAAATGGTTGTTACCAAAAAGACAAAAGTAAACAAGTAATGGTGAGGATTTGAAGAAAAGAGAACACTTATACACTGTTGGTGGGAGTATAAACTAGTGCATCCATCATGGAAAACAGTATGGAGGTTTCTCAAAAAACTTAAAAATAAAACTATAAACTCTTGTAAGAAAACATAGGGGAAGCTTTGTGACATTAGATTTCACAACAATTTCTTGGATATGACAAAAACAAAGGCAACAAAAAATAGATTTTATCAAAATTAAAACCTTTTGTGCTGTGTTTTGTGTTGTGAAAAAGGCAACTAACAGAATGGAAGAAAATATCTGCTAATCACATGTCATATAAAGGATTAATATCCAGAATATACTCGTGTAATTAATTCATACAACTCAACAGCAACAAAAACCAAACAACCGAATTTTTTAAATGGTCAAAAGACTTGAAGACACATTTCTCCAAAGAAGATATACAAATGACCGATAAGAATATGAGAACATACTCAACATCACTAATCATTAAAAAAATGCAAATCAAAACCATAGTGAGATACTACTTCATACTAAGTAAGATGGCAATTATAAAAAAAACAGCAAATAATTATTGGTGAAGAGGTGGAAAAATTAGAACCTTTGTGCATATTGATGGAAATGTAAAATGATGGATAAAGAAAATGTGGTATATATACACGATGAAATACTACTCAGCCACAAGAAAGAATGAAATTTCACCATTTGCAGTAGCATGCATAAGCTTGGAGAAAATTAGGTTAAGTGAAATAAGTCAGGCACAGAAAGAAATACTGCATATCCTCATAAATGGGATCTAAAAAAATAAACAAAGAAAAAAGAAACAAACAAACACAATAATACACTGAAGTTTCAGAAGGAAAGAACAGAACTGTGGTTACTAGCAGTGTAAAAAGGGGGAGGAGGGTTTTTGAGAAATTGTTTAATGGACACGAAGAATGAATAGATTGTGCAATGAGGAATGTACTAACTATCCTGATTTGATCATCATGTATTATACAGAATATTGATAGTCAATCTATACCGCACGAATATGTAATCAATTATGTTCTATTAAAAATTAATAAATAAATAATAAAATAAAAATGGTGCAGTTACTATAGAAAATAGCATGGCAGTTCCTCAAAAATTTGAGCATAAAATTACCATATGATCCAGTAATTCCACTTCTATGTATATATCCAAAAAATTAAAAGTAGGGATTCTAATAGATATTTGTGTACCAGTGTTCATAGCAGCCTAGGATGGTCAAATTCATAAAAACAGAAAGTGGTATAGTAGTTACCAGGGGCTGTTGAGAAGGTAATGGGATTATTGTTTAATAGGTACAGAGTTTCAGTTTGGGATCATGAAAAAGCTTTGGAGATGGTTAGTGGTGATGGTCACACAACAATGTGAATGTAAGTATTGCAGCTGAATTGTATACAAAATAGTTGTTAAAATGATAAATTTTATGTTATGTATATTTTAATACAACTTAAGAAATTTTTAGAAAGCAGTTGACTATATTGTGACTTAAATTTTTTTTTAAAAGCAGTTGATTATATTGTAGGGGTTTATTTTTGATTTTTCTATTTTCCTTCATTGATCTATGTGTCTATTCTTTTACCAATACCATACGGTCTCTATCACTGTGGCTTTTACATGACTTACTAGTTATGAAATCAAATTGTTCTACTCTTGCAACTTTCTCCTTGTTCAATATTGAGTTAGTTATTGCAGGTCTTTTTTCTTTTCATACAAATCTTAGAATCAGTTTGCTGATATCTACAAAAGAGCTGGCTGAGGTTTTGACTGGGATTGTATTAAATCCATAAATTAAGTGAGGAGAAATTGACATTTTAACACTATTGAGTATTCCAGTCTATAAGCATAATACATCTCTCCATTTATGTAGATATTCTTTGATTTTTCTTCCATCAGTGTTTTGTAATTTTTCTCATACAGATCTTGTATGTAAAGTCACATGCCCATAATGATATTTTAGTCAACAAAGGACTGCATATACAGGGGTGGTCCCCTAAGATTATAATGCCATATTTTACTGTACCTTTTCTATGTTTAGATACACTGGTTGTGTTCACATTGCCTGCATTATTCAGTATGGTAACATGCGGTACAGGTTTGTAGCCTAGGAGACAAAGGCTATACCATATGCCTAGCTGTATAGCAGGCTATGCCATCTATGTTTGTGTATGTACACTCTATGATGTCTATATCATGATAAAATCACCTAATGATACATTCCTCAGAATGTATCCCCCTCATTAATTGACTGTGACTATATTTTGTTAGATTTGTACCTATTTCATTTTTTGTTGGTTACATTGTAATTTTTTTAATTTAAATTCCTATTATTCATTGTTGTTATATAGGAAACCAATTGGCCTTTGTATATTTACCTCGTACCCTGGGTGGTATATTATTTTCTTTAGAAATAATGTTTTTGTATGTTTGAGAATTATGCATTTATTTGGCATTTTTAATATAGACAATTATGCCATCTGTGAATTTAAATGGTTTTATTTCTTCCTTTAAAAACCATATGTTTATATTCCCTTTTCTTTGTTATTTTGTTATTGCACTAACTAGGACTTTCAGTATAATGTTGAATAGAAATGGTAAGAGATAAAATTTTTGCCTCATCACTGATCTTAATCAAGAAGGAAATACCTGGAGTCTCACCATTAAGTACGATATTAGCTACAGGTTTTGGTAGATACTCCTTTTCCAATTGAGGTAGTGTCCCTCTTCTTAGTTTGCTGAGAATTTTTTTTTATCATGAATGGGTTTTGAATTTTGCCACATGCTTTTTTTGTATCAATTGGTAATGTCATACAATATTTCCTTTTTAGCGTGTTGACATGGTAGATTGCATTGATTTTTTAAATGTTGCAGCAGCCTTACAATGTTAGAATAAATTCCATTTTGTTGTGACAAATGATTATTTTAATACATTGCTGTATTCAATTTGCTAATATTTTGTAGTATTTACTATGTTAATATTTTGTCTAGGTTTGTGAGAGATTTTCACCTGTAGTTTTCCTTTTTTCTAATGTTTTTATTTAGTTTGGGTATTAGAGTAATGCTGATAACATAGAATGAGTTAGGTAATGCTATCCGTGCTTCTATTTCCAGGAAGAGATTGTGGAGAATTAGTATTATTATTTCTTCCTTAATTTTGGATAAGTTTCACTAGTAAAACCACCTGGGCCTGGTCCTTTCTTTTCTGGAAGGTTGCTATCAATTCAACATATTTAGTAGATTTAGAACTATTCAAGTCATCTGTTTCTCCTTGTGAGTTTTGCTAGTTTGTGTCTTTTATGGAATTGGTCCATTTCATCCAGATTTTAAATTGTTTTGATAGATTTATTTCTAGTTTTTTATTCTTTTAATGCCTATGAGATCAGTAGTGGTGACTCGTTTCATTTTTGATATTGGTAATCTGTGTCCTTTTTCTTTTTTCTTGACTGGCTTGATTAGTGGTTTATCAGTTTTATTGATCTTTTCAAAGAATCAGCTTTTGGTTTTATTGATTTTCTCTATTGTATTCTTATTTTCAATTTCATTGATTTTGTGCCCTAATTTCTACCACTTATTGTTTTTCTGCTTCCTTTAAGCTCAGATTGATAGTTTTTCCTCTAGTTTACTACATTAGAAACTTAGGATAGTGATTGTAGAGCTTTCTTTTTTTTTAATATATCCATTTAATGCTATGAATTTCCCTCTAAGCACTGCTTTTGCTTCATCCCACAAATTTTGATAAATTGTATTCTCATTTTAATTAATTTAAAAATATTTAAGTTTTCTCTTGAGATTTATTTGACCTATGGATTATTTACAATTGTATTGTTTAATTTCCAAATATTTTTCCAGCTATCTTTTTGCCATTAATTTCTGGTTTATTTAATTCCTATTTGTTCTGGAACATACTTCACATGACTTCTATTCTTTTAAATTTATTAAAATGTGTCTTATGATCCAGAATATGCTCTCTATTTCTGAATGTTACATGTGAGCTTGAGAATAATATATATTCTGCCATCATCGGACAGAGTTTTCTACAATAAGTTATTCAGGTCATCTATAGTCTTACTGCTTTTGTGCCCTTTTGATTTATAAGTTACTGACAGGAGTATTTAAATCTCCAACTATAATGTTGGACTTTTCTATTCCTCCTTTCACTTCTGTCAGATTTTGCCTCATGTATTCTGACACTCTGTAGTTAGGTGTATACATGTTTAGGATTGTATGATTTTTTTAAAAAATGACTTATCATGATGTAGTGCCTCTGATACTCTTCCTTGTTTGAAGTCAGCTTTGTCTGAAATTAATATAGCCACTTCAGCTTTTTATAGTTTTTCACATTTTGTGGCAAAATATATATGAAATAAAATCTACTATTTGAACCACTTTAAGTGTACAGTTCTGTGGCATTAAGTACGTTCATGTTGTTCTGTAACCATCATCACCATCTGTCTCCAGAACTTTTTCATCTTCCCCAACTCAAACTCTGTAGCCATTAAATAGTAACTCTTCATTTCTCATTCTCCCCAGCCCTAGCAACCACCGTTCTGCCTTCTGTTTCTATAAATTAGTCTACTCTAGGTACCTCATATAAATGAAATCACACTATATTTGTTGTTTTGTGATTGGATTATTTTACTTAGCATAATATCAAGGTTAATCCATGTTGTAGCATGTGTGAGAATTTTCTTTTTCTAAAGTTGGATACTATTCCACTATGTGTATTTACACATTTTGTTTATTAATTCAACTATCGATGGATAATTGGGTTGCTCCATCCTATTACTTTTAACCTACCTGAGTCTTTATATTTAAAGTCAGTTTTTTTAATTAAGAGCATATAATGTTTTTTGAATCCACTTTGGAAATCTCTGTTTTATAATTGGTTCATTTAAACCATTAACACTCAAAGAGTTTATTGATATAGTTGGATTAATATCTACCATGTTTGTAACTTTCTTATCCATTATATTTTCTTATTGCTTATTTTTTCTTTCTTTTTTAAAACACTGCCTGCTCTGGTTTTAGTGGAATATTTGATATAGTTCTATCTCCTCTTTAGCATATAATTATACATAGTTTTAAAAATTTAGTAGTTTGTAATATGCATTTATAACTAATCTAAGTCCACCTTAAAATAACGCTAAACCACTTTTATGTAGTATGGTATTTTAGAATATTTTAAATTCCTCCTTTCTACCCCTGTGACATTGCTATAATCACCCACTGACATCATTATTATTTTTTAAAATAAATAGTAATCCATATCAAGTTCTTTTTAGTTTTTAAAAAAGTGCATTTAGTTGAACTCTTACATCTTGTCGGCTGTATCCTATCGGCTTTGTGTTATGTCTCTCAGTTTTTTAGATATTGGTCACCATAGGTTAGTGAACCATATCCCTTTCTAAATAGAAACCATGGACTTTTCCACTAAAAACAAAGATGACTGATAAAATAATTCGTTTGCCAATGTTATTTCTTCAGACAACTGGACTGGTTGATTTTTCACAACTGTCCAGAGTGACCATTTGCAGGTTGGCAGTTAAGGTCTATTGATCCAATTTCTTCAATACAATTCAGACATTATGTCAACTGGAATAAATGGACCATATCTGGATAGTTTAGTAGTTATGAAAAGCACATCAAATTGACCATTCAACAACAAATCCTTTGCTATGTATGCAACTCCCAACTTAGAAATGGGAGCAGTTCTAAAAGTTCATTCTAAAATATCTTTTTAAAACTCAATATGCATGGCCCATAAAAGTATTAATTTAAAGTGGGCTTAAAAACATGAATTGAGCGTTCCCAACCAGGCTGTTACACACACACACACACACACACACACATTTGATTAAACAATGTCTTTTGCTTCTAGTACTGGAGAAAAATACATTTTGAGTTGTAAGCTGATAATTGACAAATGCATTCTTTCTTTCATGTATCAGTTACAATAGTGATAGCTGCTATAAAAGACAAACACTAAATATCACTCAAATGTGACACAAATTTATTAATTCTTGACAAAGTCTAAAGTGGATATTCCTGACTGGCCTTTCTCCAAGTGTTGGTGTAGAATCCCAGGTTTCTTATTTCTCACAGCTCTTTACTGTTTAACAGTTGTTTTTGAAGATCACTGAGTTAATCTGTATGAAGCTGGGGGGTAAGAAAGTGCATGTTAACGGGGTCCAGACTGAGGAAAGAGGACAAAGGGAAACTGGGGGGAAAAGGTTTGCAATCACTTCTAAGTCCTAGAAAGCAGCTGAGGTGAAAGCAAGCAATTACAACAACTTGAGTTTAATCCTATCAGATCTGCGAGCATATTCAAATTGTGATCGATCTCTCATTCTTGATAAACTCTTTGGTTTCCACAACACAATACTCTTCTGGTTTCTATTCTGCTTTGACTTCCTTGTTTACCTTCTTTAGACTCAGCTCAAGGCCCTCTTTACAGCTTACTCTGTGTTTTCCATTAGTAGTCGCATCAACATCTAAATCTCCATTTTTCACCTACAGGCAGATGATTCACAAATTTATACCTCCAGCCCAGAAATTCTTCTGAATAGACCCTATTTATCCAGCTTTCAACTTGATGTCTCCTCTTGGAGTCTTGAAAAGCTTTTAAAATCAAAATTCCCCTAGAAACCTTATTGTCCCTTACTCCCTCCCCATTTGTACTCCATCACCAAGTTCAATGAATTCTACTGACTAAAACCTTGCTACTCAAAGTGTGGTCTGAGGAACACCAGTTGTCCTTGCCTGACGCTCATTAGAATAATAGAGTCTCAGACCCCACCACAGATCTACTGAATTAGAATGTACATTTTGACAAGATTCCAGGTGATTCATATGCACATTAAAATATAAGAAACACTGCACTAAAAGGCTCTCAAATACAGCCATCTTTCTTTATCCTTACTTCTAGTTCCTTAGTTGTCATTGTCTCATACCTGAATACTGCAATGGTCTCCTAATTTGACCACTTTCATATATTCTTTTTTTAATAAACTTTATTGATTTTTTTAGAGCAGTTTTAGGTTCACAGCAAAATTGAGCAAGAAGTACAGAGATTTCCCATATACCCTGCCCCACATGTGCACGGCCTATCCCATTATCAACATCCCTCACCAGGGTGGTACATTTGTTACAATTGTTGAACCTACAGTAACACACCACTATCACCCAAAGTCCATAGTTTACATTAGAGTTCACTCTTGGTGTTGTACATTCTATTGATTTGGACAAATTTGTAGTGACATACATTTAACATTATAATATCATACAGAGTATTTTCACTTCCCTAAAAATCCTCTGTGCTCTATTCATCCCTCCCTCCAGACTATCATTGATCTTTTTACTGTCTCCATAGTTTTGCCTTTTCCAGAATGTCATATAGTTGGAATTACACAGTAGCAGCTTTTAGAGATTTTTCTTTCACTTAGTGATATGCATTTAAGTTTCCTTCATATCTATTCATGGCTTAATGGCCCATTTGTTTTCATTGCTGAATACTATTCCATTGTCTGAATGTACCACAGTTTATTTATCCATTCACCTGCTGAAGGGTATCTTGGTTGCTTCTGAGTATCGGCAATTATGAATAAAGCTACTATAAACATCTGTGTGCAGGTTTTTGTGTGGACGTAATTTTCAACTCCTTTGTGTAAATACCAAGGAATGAAATTGCTGAATTGTGTGGTAAGAGTATGCTTAGTTTTGTAAGAAACTGCCAAACTGTCTTCCAAATTGGCTGTATGATTTTGCATTCCCAACCACAATAAATGAGAGTTCCTGTTGCTCCACATCCTTGTCAGCATTTGGTGGTGTTAATGTTCTGGACTTTGGCAACTTTAATAGATGTGTAGTAATATATCATTGTTGTTTTAATTTGCATTCCCCTAATGACGTAAAATGTGGAACATCTTTTTTATTACAGAGAAGAAATTTTTAATTTTAATGAAGTCCAGCTTATCACTTCCTTTTTTTCATGCATCATGCCCCTGGTGTTATATCTAAAATGTAATCACTAAACCCTAGATCATCTAGATTTTCTCCTATGTTATCTTTTAGAAGTTTTTTTTTTTTTTTTCCTTTTTGTCTTTTTTCATGACCGGTAACGGGATTGCAACCCTCGGTGTCGCACCGGTAAACCAGTGAGCAGACCGGTCTCTATATGGGATCCGAACCCTCGGTGGGAGCACCGCCACACTCCCAAGCGCCGCACTCTACCGAGTGCACCACTGGGCTGGCCCTCTTTTAGAAGTTTTATAGTTTCTCATTTTACATTTAGGTTGTGATTCATTTTGAGTTAATTTTTGGAAGGGTTCAATGTCTGTTTCCTTTTATTTTATTTTATTTTTTTTGTCCTTTTTTGTGACTGGTAAGGGGATCGCAACCCTTGGCTTGGTGTCGCCCACACCGCGCTCAGCCTATGAGCACACCGGCCATCCCTATATAGGATCCGAACCCGTGGCCTCGGCATTCCCAGTGCTGCACTCTCCCAAGTGAGCCACAGGGTCAGCCCTGTAATGTCTGTTTCTAAATTCATTGCTTTGCTTGTGGATGTCCAATTTTTCCAGCATCATTTGTTGAAAATATTATCTTTGCTCCAGTGTTTTGTCTTTACCCTTTTGTCAGAGATGGTGACTATTGCTATGGTTTGAATGTCCCCACCAAAACTCATGTTGAAGTTTGATTGTCATTGTAACAGTGTTGAGAAGTGGGACCTTTATGAGGTAATGAATTATGTTAGTTATTAATCCTGATAAAAGACTTAGTTCAGAACTGTATTAGTCCATTTTTGTGTTGCTATAACAGAATACCCAAAACAGAGTAATTTATAAAGAAAGGAGGTTTATGGGGGCTCATGATTCTGGGAAAGCTGCATCTGGCATGGGCCTCACCTCATGGCAGGCAGCCGGTGGATCAGATGGTGAGAGGAAGCAAGAAGAGAGACAGAGGGGAGGTGCCAAGCTCCTTTCAACAATCAGATCTTGCAAGAACTAATAGAGAAGTCACTCACTACCACCTCCACCAGGGAGGGCATTAATCTATTCATGAGGGATCTGCTCCC
The DNA here is from genome assembly GCF_000696425.1 of Galeopterus variegatus. Taxonomy (NCBI): domain Eukaryota; kingdom Metazoa; phylum Chordata; class Mammalia; order Dermoptera; family Cynocephalidae; genus Galeopterus; species Galeopterus variegatus. The sequence goes on along the minus strand of NW_007727461.1, from coordinate 216,044 downwards.
ATGACCCAAACACCTCCAAGTTGAGGATCAAATTTCGACATGCACTTTTGGGAGACAATATATCGAAACTATATCAGGCCCTATTTCACTCTCTCTTGCAGGCTCTCTCACCAAGTAATGTTCTTCTGTCCTGTTAGGATGCAGCAAGAAATCCCTCACCAGATGCAGCCCTTTGATCTTGGACTTTCCAGCCTCCACAACTGTGAGTTAAATAAGTCTATTTTCTTTATAAATTGCCCAGTCTGTTGTTTTCTGTTATATTACCACTAAGATAACTATTTTCATGTATGTCTATTCCTTGGCTCTCTAGTCTGTTCCATTAATCTATTTTTGTTTCTCCAATACTATACTGTCTTAATTACTGTAGCCTTGTAGTAAATTTTAAAGTCAGGAACTGTTAGTCCTCCAAATTTCTTCTTATTCAATACTGTGTTTGCTGTTCTGGGTCTTTTCCCTCTTCACATAAACTTTAGAATCAGTTTGTTTTCAACAAAATAACTTGCTGGGACTTCTATTGGGATTGTATTGAATCTATAGATTGAGTTTGACATCATAACAATGTCAAATCTTTCTAACCATGAACATGGATACCTGTTCATTTCGTTAGTTTTCCTTTGATTTCTTTCATCACTGTTTTATAGTTTTCTTTGTATAGATCTTGTACATCCTTTATATACTCTTGACCTTTGTATTAATTTTCTATCCAGATACGAAAATGTTCATTTTCAAAACACAAATTATCACATCATCCCCTATTTAAAATGCTATATCTTAAGATAAAGACCAAAATCCTAGATCCACTTACTAGGGCCTCTAAAGTCTGTACCTTGGCACTTATTACATCTTCATTTCATAACACTCAAATGTCTCATGTTTCTTTCCATCACAGGACTTTCTGCATGATGGTCTTTCTGGTTCCCCTGCTCTATTTCACCATAATTAGCTCAAACTCACTTTTCATTTTAGCGTTCCCTGACAGCCCAGGTTAGGTCAGGCTCCTTTGTCACATATTCTTATGTACTTTTTCTTCATAGCCATTTCTCCTTCAACCTCACTCCTTATTTTATTTTATTTTCATATGTTTTGTATAATAATTGTGTTCATATAACTGTTTATAGTTTCAGATTATATGTTTATATGTGAATTATTTGGTCCATATTCATCTCACCACGTCTTGCCTCTATACCCACCCCAAGCACCGTCCTGTATAATGTAACACTCCTTATTTTATTTTATTTTCATATGTTTTGTATAATAATTGTGTTCATATAACTGTTTACAGTTTCAGATTATATGTTTATATGTGAATTATTTGGTCCATATTCATCTCACCACGTCTTGCCTCTATACCCACCCCAAGCACCATCCTGTATAATGTAAGAGATTATATGTTTATATGTGAATTATTTGGTCCATATTCATCTCACCACGTCTTGCCTCTATACCCACCCCAAGCACCGTCCTGTATAATGTAACCTCTATGAGAGTAGAAATAATAATTGTTTGTCTCTCTATTATGTCCCCAGGGCAAGGAACATTGTATGTGCTCAATACATGCTTACTGAGAGAATGAAATAAACATGAACATGATGGGCTATAGTAGAAAGGCTACAGCTCCATGCCAGGCAGGTACCTATGATTCTGTTTAGGTGAAAGAGCCACAACCATACAGCTGCAGACTTTATGAACTTGTCAAAATTCAGGGTAGCTTCTCATTACTGCTAGAGGCAGGCAAAAATAGGTGGCTCTTCAGTTCTTCCACCTGTACAGGTAGGGAGTCAACTCTGAGAGAGAGAGATAGGCTCCAAAAAGTAGGGAATATCTATATCAATGACACTTACTGAAGCAAGTGTAGTTTGGGTTAGGATAGAAGAAGGCTTAGTCACAAGGAAATTGGAGGGAAAATTGTCTCTCAGAACTGAGTGTTCAACAGAGATTTCGAAGTAGGTTACTGCTGTGATCTGAATGTTGGCATCCCCCACAAAAATTAATATGTTGGAACTTAATCCCCAATGTGATAATGTTAAGAGGTGGGGTCTTTAGGAGGTGATTAAATCATGAAGGTTTCCCCTTTATAAAAGAGGTTGAAGGGATCTGCCCTCCCATCTGCCTTATGAGGATACAGCAACAGGGTATTATCTTTGAAGCAGAGTGAGCCTTCACCAGACACCAAATCTGCTGACATCTTGATCTTAGAATTCCCAGCCTCTAAAATTGCAAGCAATAAATTTATATTGTTTATTAATTATCCAGTCTAAGGCATTTTGTTATAGCAGCACAAATGGACTATGACAGTTATTCTGCATTGGAGAGATGACTGGAGCCTAAATGACCCTTATACCTCTAAGGCTTTTTCCTTAATTTAGTTAATCAATACGTAATTATGAGTCCCCATGTGATAAATGTTAGTGAGAAAACCAAGAATGCTAAAGATTGGTTTTACATCCCCTTAAAAATCTAGTCTATTGCCTAGCTATGATCATGTACACAGTCTTAAAAAGAGTGTTTCCCCAGCTACTAAGGGCTGATGGTTTTAAAAGGAATGGCCAATATCAATTGTTGAAACACAATATTGAATTGAACGAGATCAAATGAATGACAACAATTTATCTGAAAAGATTCAGATCATAAACCCATGCTAATGAGAAACAAATGACATTATTTTGACCCATCCCCCAAATTAGCTGTTTGCATGAAGTGATAGAGTTAGGTCATCACTTTCTCAATATTCAAATGTTTATTGAGTGTTTATTATGCAACAGGAACCACGCAAAGTGCTGGCAATACAGATTGCCTAAGAAAGGTACAGCTCCTTTCTCCATAAAGCTTATTGTATAGTGAGAGAGGCTGATAATGAACAAGTAACACAAGCCAGCAGCTGTTGTGCTGGTGTCTGCTGCTGATGAAGATTTAACTGAGTGCTTATATTAGTTTTCTAGGGCTTCCATACAGAGTACCATAGACTGAGCGACTTAAACAACAAAAACTTATTTCCTTGTAGTTCTGGAGGTTAGAAGTGCAAGATAAGATGTCAGCAGAGTTGTTTCCTTTGAGGCCTCTCTCCTTGGCTTGTCTTCTCACTGTGTCTTCACATGGTCTTTTGTCTGTGTGTGTCTGTGTCATAATCTCCTCTTTTATAAGGACACCTGTCATATTGGATTTGGAGTCCACTCATATGACTTCCTTCTAACTTAACTGCCTCTTTAAAGGCTCTATCTCCAAATATAGTCACCTTTTGAGGAACTGGGGGTTAGGACTTTAACATATGAATTGTGAAGGGAGGGGCACAAGTCAGCCCAAATAGTGCTTCACTGTTATCTAGAAAAATAATATTTAATGAAAATATGAGAGTACGTCAAAAAGTTCATGGGAAGAATTGTATTATCTTTTAGTTTTATTTTTCCACAGACTTTCTGAAGTACCCTTACGCATGAGCCACATATATAATTTTTAAATTTCCAAAAGTCACAATTAAACAATAATAGATGGAGTTACTTTGAATAATAAATATTATTTAACCCAATATATCCAGAATAGTATTTCAATATTTAATCAATGTAGACAAATATTAGTGAGATGTTTAACTTTTTTGTGTGTGAAGTCTTTGAAATCCTATGTATATTTTACACTTATAGCACATTTCAATCCAGACACTAAATTTTTATCGGAAATACTTGACTTATATTTAGAGTTTATAAAATTTATATTAGTGAGATGTTTAACTTTTTTGTGTGTGAAGTCTTTGAAATCCTATGTATATTTTACACGTATAGCACATTTCAATCCAGACACTAAATTTTTATCGGAAATACTTGACTTATATTTAGAGTTTATAAAATTTACAGTTGAAAAAATGGTTTACATACCCAGGTTGTTCCAAATATACTCTAAGGACAACAATTCAGATCCGCTTACTGGCCAGCCACCAAACACACACATGCTTGCGCACACACACAAACACACACACACACAACCAAATATACCCTAAAACTTTTTCAAAAACTGAACCAAATATCCGTTTTTAAATGTAAATTACTTTTCATTAAATAAAATTAAAAATTTATTTCCTCAGTTGATCTAGCCACATTTTAAGTGCTCAAAGTGGCTGTCTTAGTCCATTCTGGGTTCTGGCTGCAGTAACAAAATACCTTAGACTGGGTAATTTATAAATGACAGAAATTTATTGCTTACAGTCTAGAGGCTGGGAAGTCCATGACAAAGATGGCAGCAGATTCAGTGTGGTGGGGGCACCTTTTCTTTATAGATGGCATCCTCTTGCTGTGTCCTCACAAGGTGAAAGGGACAAACGGGCTTTCTCAAGCCTCTTCTACAAGGGCACTAATCCTATTCATGAGGCTGGAGCCCTCAAGATCAAATAACTTCCCAATGGCCTCACCTCTTAATACCATCTCTTTGAGGGTTAGTTCTTAACATATAAATTTTGGGTGGATGTAAACATTCAGATCATACCAGTGGTTATCGAATGGGACAGCACAGATCTAGAAGATACAAGTCAATGTCCTTCTGTGAAAGAGTAATGCTCTCTGAATGTGTCAGCCACTCTCAATGATCACATGCTGTAATACTAACCACACTTTTTATAGCAAAGCCCCATGAACAGGAAATCCCCCCTTGGTAAAATAATTGTATTTTGAAAAAATAATTTTAACACTCTCCAACTGCTTCTGATTTCAAGTAGTCACACTCAATTTTACATCCTAATTAACTTTCCCAACCCCCCCACCCCCAGGAGGCTTATTAAACATCATCTCAGGGGACTTATGTGGGCTGGGCTCTGAGCCAAAGCCTTCCATGTGCTTTTGGCCACACCCACCGCCTCGGTGCTAATGAGGATTGACACAGCTGGAGATCTCACATCCTCACAGTAGGAGGCAAAGGCTTTTCTCCCCTTCTCCCCAACCCTTCATTCCTGTTGTAGTAAAAATCCTGAGAAGGATATTTTCATCCCAGATCAGAATATTGTCCAGGCTTCCAGGCTTTTTGGTGGGGCACCGAAGATCTTAGACCCACTGAACTGTTTGCACATTTGCTCCCTGTGGCTGTGTCTAGATCCTCAGGGAGGCATTTCTGGGCTGTGAATACTGTTGTCCTCATATTTCCTATCTTCAGTGGTCCATCTAAGGCAGGAGGTCATTGAAGTTACACCAAGGGGAGAGGGGGCAGTGTTGTGGCTCTATGTAAACATTATTTCTTCTCCAAACTGTACCAGCATACTTGGGAAGAAATTCCCAAATAAGTTTTTATTTTAATGAACAAGATCACTTCTCTCTTTAGACAAGGAGAAAGAGTAAAGCTTGCAAACTCAGATTATGGCTTTCAAAGCCAGGAAAGAAAGAATTGCAAAATTCAGTCTTTGCTTTTTTGGGCTAACCAAGACAGCTTTCAAATGGTATCATTCTGTCTTTGGCCATCTACTCAGTAAAAGCCAGGCACTGTTTTCCTTGCTTGATTATATCATGAATGAAACTGACAAAGAACCCATCCTTGATTCCAGTGGAGGAAAAAGAGAATAAACAAATAAAAGATATATTAACAGGTAGTAAAAAATTACTCTTAAAAATAAAGGAAAGGACATAGAGAATGTAAGGCCATGGCTATTCTTTTTAATTTCCCCAACAAGTATTTATGTAGTGCCTACTATTTGCTAGGACTTGTATTATATTAGAAACTATGGAAGGTAAAAATGATGAACTAGACATAGCTCCTACCATCAAGGATCAGGAATTTGCCAAACACTAACATCTACATTTTATGCATATTTTCTATGTCTTCAAAATTTTGGGGAGAGCTGATAATCTCATCTTGCATTTCCTTTTTTCCATGAACATTTAGCAGGTGTTATATACATAGTGCTGTTCAGTAAAACTTTATGCTAATAAAAAGACTGGATATATTAATGATATGAACACAGGTTCAAAAAGAGTGTTGCTATAAACTTAAGGCAAGAGCATCAATTATATTATTTTATGGTATAGTAGGGGGAAAAAAAGCGGATTAAAAACTATGGAATCTGGGTTCTCTATCTCCCACATTTCTTACTTACTGTGTGACCTTGGACATATCCTTAGTCTATTTGAACTTAAGTTTCTCCATCTGTAAAATGGAGCTTATAACTGTTGCTAAATACAGGGGTTATGAAGAGCAAATGTGAAAGTGTTCTGTAAATGCTAAAGCTCTATGTGAAATTAAGAGATTATTATGTGTGCTAATAATGCATTTCTCCATTGATGTGGCTAATTGAATATCAACTCTGCTAAAGAAAATTAAAATTAAACAGGCTGTATTGGACAATCCAATGTAGAAAATCAGCATGGCGGGGGTTTGCATTAAGCCAAACATAGCAAGAGAGAGACCCTGCTGGAGAAAAGCAGTTAGATTTTGCTGCTAATTAGTACTTTTCCTTCAGGAGGTGGAATCTTCTCTCCCTTTTACAGATCAAATTACTCATGTACCCCTATAAAAAGCATGTCAAAGTCAAAAGTGCAAGCAGTCCCAGTGCAATTTGCAGTGGGAATGGCTGCAGTGAGCAGTTAGCACACCATTAATTCTCAATTAAGTGCCAATTTGCACATTGCTGGGAAACAATTGTAAATTCTTTGTTTCTCTCTTTAAAGATGTCATTTGATTCTAAGAGAGCCAAAAATCTAGTGGGGAATGATAAATAAAGACAACTAGAGATAAAATCAAGTTGTGCCAAATACCAGAAAGGGATCTCCCACAGCACCGACTTGCTGAGTACCTCCCTGTCAGCAGGCTATCTAACATGACACAGTGGAAGGGTAGATATTTATCATAATCCAGATTGGCAAGAGAAGAATTCAATTCTAGTTAGGAGTTTGCAGTTGAGACATTCCCTGATCAATCTAAGACAATAAATTAGAAATTTCTAATGTGAAGAAGAATGCATTCTTTTCTGACATGGTCCAATCTTCTGTATAAATCCTACTGATTCACTGTCCAAGAGTCCAGTTTTGGAAAATGATCAAACTCATAGTCAAATTATTTGCCTTTTGGGGCAAAGGACCTACTAGCAGCAACATCCCCATTTATATTGCTGATAGGATCTGTGTTTCTACACATATTCAAAAACCTGAAGACAGTGGGTGCCACTAGATCCCCAAATTAGTGTTAACTCCCTCTCACTCCAAAAGCATTCAGCATGAAGCTTTATTATCATTTTTCATTCACCTATAATTTATTTCACCTCTGCTCTGGGCATAGAACTGAGAGGGGCAGAAAAGAAATACAAGCTGCTTTCTAATAGCTTACAATTTGAATGGACAGAAAATACACAGGTGCATGATAAGTTTGAGTCCCCGGCAAGGGGGTGCATCATTCAGTTAGGTGCTGGGTGGTGCCTGTAAAATGCGCAGTAGCAAAAGCACTAAGCTTGTGCTAAGCCTCATGCAGACAGCCCTGAGAATAGTCAGGTGGCTTAGTGCTTGCTTCCCTGTTTGTCATCTCCAGTCATCTCCCCTGCTTTCCCAGGCACTGATCCTTGCTTTGGTCATGTCAGCTATGTATTTGGAACCTCCTAGCTTCTGTTCTTGTCATTTTCTAATTAACTCCTGAAACTGGACCTTTGTTTCTTCTCATGTCATTTGCTACCCAGTTGCCTCAAGGATAGAATTTTAAAATGCTTACTAATTTTCTTTACTCTCACTGTGAATTCCTGGATTTGATCTTACACAGAGCTGGACACCACATTCTGGAAACATTTTTATTCCTTAAAAACTTAGTCTTATGAATGACAGCAGGCAGAGCCGGATATTAGGGCAAGGTGGCCAAGTTCCCCTCAAAGTCATTGAAGAAAATTGTAAGATGGCCCTTGTGGTTTTCCAAGGTGGAAACAGGGGATGCCATCTGTTTTGTTCTAGTTTACCTGGAACAAAGTTGCTTCACTCTTTTTTTAACTGGGAAATCATGCAAAGAATATCATAAGTCCCTTGCAATCCCAACCAGGTGGGTATTTTATATACCAAGCACACTACTCTTCCTCTTGGGACAGGTAAGCATTTCTAATCTGCCTCTAAAACAAACATAATAGTAAAATGACTGAGATAAAGTGGAGAGATGAACAGACTTGAGAATTTATGCTCAGCTATTTATCTTAGTTTTGCTGAAGCTACAAGGTCTGAGACAACTCAAGAAACATATGTACAAGATAAAAACGCTCATCAAATTACTCCATAACTACTGGATGATTGACTAAAATAAAGTCACCTGAGCAAATCAATGGGTTCTAATTGTGATGCTTATTTTTACACATCCTGCGTACTCAGTTAGGATTGCCCCTTCAAGTAGCAGAATAAGCACATGGCCCGCTGATATGATTTGATTGGCTCTGGGAAAGGCCATTTGCCTAAATTTACCTCCTGCAATAACCCGCTAAAGGCCTATGATTCACCTATATTAGTAAGTGATTATCACTTTAGGCTGTATCGTACATTATCCCTTTTGATTTTCATACCATCAGAAAAAGTAGGTATGCTTATAATTCCAAATTTTACAGAAGAAAAAATTGAGCATCAGAAATATTACATGACTAACTCAACATCACTCAAATAGCAATTGCTAAAGCCTGTGTATTAGTCCATTTCTGTTGCTTATAACAGAATACTTGAAACCGGGTAATTTATAAAGAAATGAAATTTATTTCTTACAGTTTTGGAGGCTGGAAAGTCCAATATCCAGGGAATACATCAGGTGAATACATCAGGAATACAGGTGAGGGCCACCTTCTGGGTTAGAACTCTCTGCAGGACCCCCTAGTGACTAGGGTGTCACATGGTGAGAATGGGCTGAGCAAGAGAGAGCTCATCTTACTTGCTCTCCTTATAAAACCATCAGAATCATAGCCATGACCACCCATTAAACAACCAACCCGTCACTCCATGAATGGATCACCCCATTCACAATAGCATAGTCCTTGAAATCCAATCACCTCTTATAGTCCCACCTTCTACCACTATACTGGTGGTTAAGTTCCAGCATGAGCTTGGGAGGGGGGAATTCAAACCACAGCAGCCTACATTGAGAATCATGTTCTCTGACTCCAAATCACATATTTTGTCTACTTTCCACTCTTCAACCATGAGAATGTCATTCCTTCAGTCTTTGTTAAGGGGATCCTCTTCAGGAAACTCTATGATGTAGCATTTGGAGCAATGGTGTAGCATTGATTAAGAAGTATTAAATTTTCTTACATTCTGCTTTCACAGAGGTTAATGATGTCTCTAAGGTGATGAGATAAAGGTTAATGCCGGAGGAGTAAAGGTTAAACCTTGAGGATAAGAAAGACTAAATATATAGAGGAAAAGTTATTCTCCATTCAGGATTTGTTAAGAGAGACATATAAAAGGAGAATAAAGACAAACTAGTTAACACTATATAAAGCATCAGTAACATGGGTACCGTTTCTCCAATATCAAATATTCTGTCCTATCATTTGACTAATATGCCCCTGTTTGGTGTTTAGAAAATGTGGTTGCCATATGTGTGTTTGATAATGACCATACTAACCCACTGCCAGCATCAAAAGTGCTCTGGGAAGTTTTAGAAGCAGTGGTCACGGTTTGAATAAACTGTGCTTCACTCTTGTCCAGTTTTCTTGAGGGCCAAAAGTCTTTACAAAAATGCTGGCTGTTAGAGAAAAGTTATTTGAAATGAGTATTATCTGTATCTCTACAAATTCAAAGACGTGGGGTGGTTGCTAATTAAAAACTTGTAAGTTATGTGCTTAGATGGGGGTTAGGGCAAGTTTTTCCTTAAATCAGTGCAGCCTTGAACAGGTAAGAGTTACAGTGTGGATTGTAGCTTCCCCTGGTTATTTCTAGTCATCCAAGAAGTATGGCCTCTGCCCCACATAGGGAAATATGTGGCTGTAGCCGATGAAAGAGGCAAGAAGCAAAGAAAATCATCCACTTACCTTTGAGCTCTGAAGCTCGCAAGTTGTCATACCCAGGTGGAAACCTGCGGCTGTCTCTGCCCCACATAGGGAAATATGTGGCTGTAGCCGATGAAAGAGGCAAGAAGCAAAGAAAACCATCCACTTACCTTTGAGCTCTGAAGCTCGCAAGTTGTCATACCCAGGTGGAAACCTGCGGCTGGACTAAAGCATCCAGATGTCAGGCTGCCCGGCTCATTACACTTTTGACCCACTTCTGGCCACTGGAGGGCATTTCCAGCAGGGATTGGCACACCAGTGAGTCCTCACTAATTGCTGACTGCTTTCTTCCTGCCTCCCACTCCCCACATTTATTTTTTATTTTTTTACTCATTCCTTTTTTTCTTTTTCTTTGTGCTCTCTGTCCCTCCCTGATCCAAAGATTTTCTTTTTCTCTATCTAGGCCTCCCTTAGCACAATTTCTGCTGTGACAGCAATTTCACATCACTCACTACCCTGGTGCTGCCTCATCTGTGCTCTCTGGGGTTGATAAATACGTAGTGCTAGCATGAAAGAGACTGGGTGTAATCACTGGAGACTTCTCAGAGTGAAAACATCAGTGCTCTTTGCAGACACTGCCTAACTGAGAACAGCTTGAGAAAATAAGTTCTAGGAAAAGGAGAAGGAAGGGGAAAGTGGCTAGAAAACTGGGAGGAAAAAGAGCAGTGTGGGGAAAAATCCATTTTGTGGAAAGTGGGTCAAACCAACCAGTATTCTTTGTTTAAGAAAACCCTCCTGAGACAGGAAAACTTTCTCCTTACTAAGTTCACTAATTGAGAAATAGGGTTCTCCTAAAACCTGATTTGGTAGAAGTTTGCTTTCTTTATATTTATGGGTGTGAAAAAAGCTTTACAAAGCTGATAGCATAAAGAGAATTGTCTGGGAGCTTTAACAGTCTGTTTAGGAGACCAGTAATGATTTTTTAAAAAGACATAGTGTTAAGTGCATATCACTACTTAATTATAATTGAAACTTCTTCTCTGTTAATAAAAATCAAACAAAAAATGTATTCTTAGTGACAAAACATCCCAACATTTCATTAGCAAATTATCCTAATAGTGCATGCATTCAAATGTTATAAGATTCAATTTTCCATAAAATATGCTATTATTCAGTTTTCCATAATTTATCCTTTCTTTAGAGTTGGTTTGACTCAGTCATATTTAATTTTGCAAGAAACAGAGCAATAGCTCAGGTATTACAGTAAAAATTAGCTCATCCCTTGAGTGCCATAGGGTAGAGGATGGTAAAATACCGAATCCATAGGGTTTTGAATAATCAGATACACTATCTTCCAGAAAAGGGATTTATTAGCAGTGATTTTTATGTCACCGACAGCATTTAACCCTCAAGTCCTTCCCCCTTGTCTACAAATTCTCACACCCCCTCACCATCACCTTTAAGGCTAACTTTGCCATATGGTACCCATATATTCATAGGGTAGAATGCTCTAAAGTCACCTGGTTCTACTCCCTTGTCATATTAATTGATCAGTATTAGGGGTAAATTAGTAAGTTAACAGAAATCAACAAGAGAACTAAAAAAAAATAGAACTCAATAAATAAATAAATCCTTTGAAAAGAGCATTTAAAGCTTGTGATTCTGCTAGGCTACTTGATTTTCCATCAGCTTTCAAGTCCTTTCCTCTTCAACACTCTAATGAAGTACAGATCAAAGGTTTTCTGACTTACGCATTCCCATACAAGTTGGCACCTTTTCAGTTCCCCTTTTCTTCTGAAAGCTTTTATGCTTTGTAATCCTTTTTGTTCCAGGGATTTCTTCCTTTTCTGTGGAAGGACATTTACCAATGTATCCCTCAGAGGCTGGAATTCATGACCAGCAGGAGAAAGCAACCACTGCTCGCACACAGGCATCAGTAGACACATTTTTTTTTTTTTTTTTTTTTTTCTGTAGGACAAGTGTAAATTTCTGATGTTCTCCTCAGGGGGCTCTAATACTCATTTGTATAGATAGACAGGGAAGGTAGCATTATAGTGTATCGGCAAAGGGGGACCCTACTTTTCTTTTCCCAACAGTTTGAGCTTTTGGGAAATGGAATAGTTACATCAGGAGTGGGTGAGTCCTCCACCTTCACTAAGAAGTTGTATGGTCCCTTCCCAAGGCTTTTATACTACATATGTACTTTTGTATGTGACCCATCTATAACTCTGAGTTGTTGACTTCTATGAATCCAGGGAGAAAAGTAAGTGGGGTTACTTGAAGTTTTTTTTGCTTAGTTTTTGTTTGTTTGTTTGTTTTGTTTTGTTTTGGCTGGCCAGTACAGGGATCCAACCCTGGACCTTGGCGTTATGAGCACCATGCTCTAACCAACTGAGCTAACTGGCTAGCCCATTAATTTAAAGTTTTATTTTGCAAGATATGGTACCAATTATTGGAACCTTCTTAAGTCTCCCCAGACTCACCTCAAACATTACTTTTTCTTTTTTTTTATTTTATTTTTCTAGTTCTAATTCTTTCGAATTCAATTCAGTGTGTATATTTGAGAACCTATCTGGTGTTATATGCTGTACTACATCTGTAATTATTTTCATAAGGACTTTTTTTTTTATCTTGGTGGTTAAGTTAATTGTAAATAAGATTTTGTAGGTAAGGTAGCAAATCTTATATAAACTGAGAACCCAATTGACAATAGGGACAAATTAGAAAGTCTTAAATAAAAGAATGCTATTATTTCAAAGTAATTATGGTGATGGTAGGGCTTTTTTTTTTTTTTTGTGGCTGGCCAGAGGGTACTTTTATATAGAGGTTTCTGAGTCAGAAAACTTCAGCTTAATCTAGGTCTGCACCTAGTACGGTATTTTATTTAGCCACTTAATATTCCAATAACTCTGTATCCCCATCTACAAATTTGAGACAATACAAATACAAAGGTTAAATAAAAATAATGGATTTAAATCACCTGGTACCTAGATTATATAAGTTTCCAGAAATGTGTATTAATTGTCTTCCCTTTGCTTTGGGTAGCTAGATGTGAATTTAGGAAAAGAAAGAATTTTTCCTTCTTGGTGGGTGCACTTACACTCCTTGTTATGTGCTTTGTTGATTTCCAGTTGAGTGAACATAGAATGAGAAGACCTTCAAATACCTCAGTCCTCTTGGGGTGAAAATGACAACATGCTGGTGCCTCCACTTAGGTCAAGATTGTTGCACTGCTGATACCATTAATGTACTGCTGTCAGCACCACACCACCTCCTGGTCTTGCCTGAACAGAATAGTGCTCTAACCCTACTGCAGGAAGATAATTTTGAACACAGAGCTGGATCTCTGCCCTGGGCCACTTTTCCATGAGTCCCAAGCACCAAGCCCAGGCCCTGGGTAACTCAGGACACAGTGACTCTCAGAAGAGTAGAGCCTTCTACCTAGGACTCTGCCAGCCTCTCTATGTACAGGCCTCTTCCGCTCTTGGTTTTCCCATTTATGATTTCTCCAGTTCAGCCTAGCTAAAATTCTTGCACTACATTTGCAACAATGGCTTTTTTCTGATTAGATACATTATGATTTAAGTCAATGCCTTTTCTTAATGTCCTGGAACAACAAACAGGAAACAGTCTTAGGTTCCATATTATTAGCTAGGGTAAATTTCAATTATAGAAGTGAAGTAAAGTTTCAGGGAGAAAGAAGCCACTTAAGCTACTAATACAATTAGAGGCACCTTAGAAAGTGCTTAAACCAGCATTTAGTATGCATTAGGGCTTAATAAATATTAGTTATAACTTACTATAAACCAGCCACTGAGGTGTTGCTTTGCCTCCCACGGATTTGTCACCCCTTTTCCCCTGGGTGATGGAGCTGCCAAATATTACTCAAAGCCCATCTCTTCTGAGCAGCAAGAAGCCTCAAAAAGGGATTAATCTCCCAGAACCCTCAAGAGCGAGGCATTCCTTCCATTTGGGAAATTAGCTACGAATTGGGGTTCTCTTCCCACATTTATTCTTTAGATCAGGAAGTTACAGGAAGAGAACACAGGTGGGGTTTTTGCTAAGTACTGTTTAACAAGTTTAACAATAGAAGCTGGTAACATGCAATTAAGTTGATCCACTAACAAAAGCTTGATTTTATTTATTTATTTTTTTTTTAAAAAGATGACCGGTAAGGGGATCTCAACCCTTGGCTTGGTGTTGTCAGCACCACGCTCAGCCAGTGAGCAAACCGGCCATCCCTATATAGGATCCGAACCCGCGGCCTTGGTGTTATCAGCACCGCACTCTACCGAGTGAGCCACGGGCCGGCCCCAAAAGCTTGATTTTAGCAAACATTCTCTTCTTACAACAATTTCCCAGTATCTTTACATATCAGTCAATAACCTGTCTGTCTTTGAGCCAGCAACCTTGCTGTGTTACAATTCTTTATCTTACAACAGAGACCATATACCCTGGGGAAAATTTCCTGTCCTTTGCAAGGTCAATATTTGAAACTGCAAGGCTTTGGAAAACCAGGCCCTGTGAAGTACATTTGCTTTATGCATACTCTACACTGAGGTATTATGTACATATACTTTCATTATATCCTCATAATAATCTTCTAAGTTAAGTATCGTCAAATCTATTACAGATGAGGAAATGGGTTTGGACAAATAAAATAACATGTTCAGAATCATACATCCAGAAAGTTACAAAGGCATGACCATCTGTTTCATAGCTAGCTCTCTTTCACTATGTCAAGCTGTTTCAATCAAATTGATAAGATGCACCAACTTGTAAATCACATATACATATTGAATAACCATCAAACAATGTATTATTAATGTATATGATCGTTTCTTCTCCTGCACATAAGCACTGTTAGGTTTGGATATCATTTGTCTCTGGGGTGGGGTTTGATCTTGCATGTGACACATTGCTAGGTGCTTTGAGAGTGCAGTGAGCTACACTGATTTTTAGTAGATGAGGCCCTTATCCCTAATTGTCACTGAGGACATGCCTCATTTCAGTCTCTGGAAGGTTTGTGAGAAAAAGGGAGGGGCATTGGTTTGTTCAGTTAAGGGATAAAACCATAGGGTCACCTTTCCCTGAAGCCAAGGGAATTGGTCCTGTGTCCCGAGAAGACTGAAGTTCTAATGAGAGTCCAAGGTAGTTCCTTCCATCTCCCCAGTGATCTTAGTTGAGTGCCATTCTCATCTCAGAAGGTCTGGAATAGTCTTTGCAGAGATCATTCAATAAAGAGATTGAGCATTTCAAGAGACAATGCAATGGGATTCCTGCTGCCTTGCAATGTAAGTGCTGAGCATAGATTATTATTCAGAATATCCATACTTATGCTCATGAAAATTGAGTCATGTGCTGGAGTTTTTTTTTTTTTTTAACCCAAATATTGACAGGTGGTGAGCAGGAGGAGCCATGCGGCTCTTGTCACAGATGTGTCAGAGTGGAAGTCAGGGGAGGGGTGAAGATATGAGCGAGCAATATCCGTTCAGTCACTCTTTTCCTATTGTTGAGTGACACTTGGATATATCACTAAACATATAAAAATAGAAGCTCTGTGTCAGCCTTCTCCTTGTACCGGGTGCTGTGCTGCAGCGTTTAAATCTGGATGTCAGTATGCCACTATCGTTATTTATAGAGTAGACCCTTCTTAACATTTTGAGAGAGACAGAGGAAGAGGGAAAAAGAGAAAAGCACATTTTAGAGGTAAGGTGCTCTGAATATTGTCTTGCATTAATCGAACATTTAACTTTATCCCATTTGAAATAATTCATATTTGTATGGAAATGTACGTTTTGTAAAGCACTTTCACATACATCACCACATTGGAGTCTCACAGAGACACTTTGAGGTACAAAGTAGCATTCTCCTCCTGCAGAAGCTCAGGGAGATTAAGTGACTTCCCATCATGTTACTCAGCGGGTTGGTGGTAGAACTGGCTCTCAACTGTTCATCTTCAAAATGTAGTTGTTCCTTTGTCCTATGACTAATACAGGGTATTAGCATTCCCATATAACAGATGAAGAAATTGAGACATGGAGTGATAGCTGAAAAAACTCAGACACAGTATAAGTACAGGACATGGCATGAGGTATTCTTCTAGGCACTGAGGACACAGCAGTAAAAAATATCAGGTAAAAATCTTTGCCTTTGTAGAGCTAACATTGCAGTAGTTTTGTTAGATGATATTTACAACTCTACAACTCCAGAGTATAAGTTGAGGTACATAGTTCTCATCCCATTTTTATCATCATTTGGAGATAATAAACTTGCCTAAAAGTCACCAAACAAAACATTTCGTACTTTAAAATAATCAGCTAATTTATAGGAACTTGAGTTCCCAGATTTTGACTATTACGTTGATTCTGTAGTGGTGTGATGGAATATTTTCATATTCTGTTCAAGTCAACATTATGTCATAGAGCATTTTTATATGCACCCAGTGAAACTGAATGGGACCTACAGGATCCCTATGGACCAAGAAGGAAATTTCTCAATAGATCCCTGCTAGCATGGCACACATGAGCCAATAGCTACAACAGTCATCCTCAAGCTTCTCTGCACTTTAGAATAACCTAGGGAACTTTAAAGAGTAATTCCTGGGTACTACACCAGTGATTATAGTATAATTGATTTAGCATGCAACCAGAATATTTAAAAGATGATTTTAATATGGAGACAAGTTTAAGAACACCTGAACTACGATGTGGTTAATGTTATAAAAGCAGACAGTTCTTTGCCTATTCAAAAGCAATTATCAATCATTTTCTTCCTTGCACACAGAACCTCAGTTTTGTTCAGGTATTAAATGACCATGTGCACAAAAAAGCAGGGGCCTTCCTAATTAAAGGAGGTGAATCAAGTTGTTCTAAGCCAACCACAGTAATTGCATTCTCTTTGTCTTTGATTAGTTTAGTTATATGACCCAGATCCAACTAATGGGTTAGGAAAGAATACCTATTGGGGGGGAATTATAAGAAAGGTTTTAACAAAAGAATTGTCTGAGTGGATATCTTTTTCTTTTCTGCCTCTGCACATGATTATGTTGAAAAGATGCCACAGCATCTAGAGACCTTAAGGGAAACTAGACTGAGGACCGAGGCAACAACTAAGGATGATGAATGATAGATGAAAAGAAACTGAGTCTTGCTGACATTGCTGCACTAAGTTAATAAACCCTAATTCCAAGGTATCTCCTGACTCCTTGTTATTTGTCATTTATGTTACTTTAGTTGGTGTTTATAAAATTTATAGCCAAAGCATCCTAAATAATACATGAAGTCTTAATTTTGGATTAAATCTCATAAGGAACATAGTATATGCTATCCTAGGACAAAATAATGACTGACCCCAAAGTTGTATATTGTCCCTGAAGAGAAAGCTATGAACAATTTTGAGAAAAATGATAGTTTTCTCACATGGCCATAACTCAAAAGATTAGGGATTTATTTCAAAATTTCCTATTTTTTATTAACCTGCTTCAGATCTGTCATACAATTTTGCTAAAATTCTTCTTAAACTCTTTATATTTTTTTCTCTGCCATTTAAAATGTTAATGGAAGAACTACAATTAAAAACACTTACATATTATTTGCATTATCACTGACACAAAGACATCATGGTATGAAACTTCTCAATAAGCATCCTGGGATATTTTCGGTAACAAGTTACAGGATGGGGTTATTAAAGGGGAAGTGACTAATTGTTCCTGACTAGGCTTTCTAAGAATTAGAAAGAAGAAAGAGCTAGAAGAAGGTAAACACAGATTAATTGGGGCCTCAAACAAATTTTAGGGATGATGGTTCACAAGGTCCCTGAGATTTCTAATTCTGCTTTTTCTTGAGGATTATGTGATGCCAGTTTTGTTTCCCCCTAGGATATGTAATAAAGATGTAAATTATTATAAATAATGTTTGTTGGGTGCTTACCATGTACTATTCATCATGCCAAGCTTTTTACATGCATCATCTCAAATAGTCATCATCTCAAATAGTCCTCACAATCAACCTGTGAGGTCCACAGGTCTTGGGGAGTTTAAGTGACTTGTGAAATGTCGCACTGTTACTGTGTAGAAGTATTAGGGTGGAAGCCAAGACTGTACTCCAATTAATATCACAATATTGTCTTCTATCTACAGTGGGAAGAACAGAGACTTGCAGTACAGCTGTATCAATTACTACCTGGTCCCTGAGAAAACTGAACAGTTTTCTTTTAAACTGAAAGCCCTGTTCAAATGTTATAGATTATTTCAATACCTTGGACTTTGAGATTTGTTCAATAAACATTGATAGAGACCCTACTATGTGCTAGACCCTATGGGAGGTTCTGGACCCTGGAAGTCAGGTAGAGGCCACACTTCCTTTTCCAGACAGGCCTGGTGCTGCCCCAGCTCTGGCTTTGTGTGGCTGAGCTATGCTAGTAAAAGCCTGCCGAGAATTGATGCCAACAGCTCCCCAGCTGCCTCATGTTAATGTAATCAGCAAGAAGCCGGCACACCTGACGGTAGTTCAGAATACGAGGTGAATGATTAAAGTTTAAAAGGTCGTATACCATTGTAATACCAAAAAGAAACTTTATGATTCATCATTCCTGATGTAATGTCATCTGTTTAATAAAGCCGTATTTTACTCACAGCTCATTTTTAATGGGCCTATTTAAGTAATGGCATTGGGGTTGGGTTTTTCCCTTCCCTTTCAAGCTAAGAGTGGTTTGTATGGAGTGTGCTTGAGAAAATCACAGTAGTTTAGGACTTGGATATTTACAACAGCTTTCAGCCTTCAGCTGACTGGGTATTATTTATGCTAAACCACTGTAGTTGGACTGAAATATCAAGCAAAGACAAACAAGCAGCTGGATATGCTAATCATGAATAAACTATGTCTCCCTTAATTGTATGGATGGGAATTTGTATTGTTATCTGTAAACTACTGTAATGAGCAGTGGTCAGAGGGCATGCTGACCAGGGTGGTGTTTTATTCAAGCATGGAAATGGAACCTGTTGGACCTGCTTATCTTAGATCAGTGGTGGTAGTAGATTGAATGTCCACCCCCCAAACTCATTGAAGCTTGAATTGTGTCCCCCAAGTTTTATGTATTAGAAACTTGGCCCCCTCTGTGACTGTTAAGAGGGTGGGAGATCTGATTATGGTAATTGAAAGGTGGTGCCTTGAAGAGGTGATTAGACTGTAGGATGATGCTGTAGTGATTGAATTAAAAATGTGGTCAGGGATGTGATGGGGAGGGCTTGCAAAAGAGAGTGAATGAGGAGGTTGGTCTCTGCTCTCTCTGCTTCCACCATCTTGCAATGTGAGACTCCTGGATCACTGTTGCTACCACCAGATGGACTTTGGACTTCCCAGCCTCAGAAACTGCAAGGAATAAATTTTGTTTTCTTTATAAATCACCCAGTTTCAGGGTGTTTTGTTAAAAGCAACAGAAATGAACTAAAACAGTGTTTCTTCACTAAAGACAATTTTGTCCCTCCAAAATTGACCAAGGGACCAATATTCAGGGGACATTGACCAATGTCTGGGAATGTTTTTTGGTGGCCACAATTTGAGGGTTGGGGTGTGTTGCTGCTGAATTCTAGTGGGCAGAGGTGAGGGATGCTGCCAAACATTCTACATCGAATAGGACACCTCCCACTTCAACATATGAGGTTTGAACTCACAGGGTTAAGAGGACTCTGGGGTTGAAGGGAAAGATCGTATAACCTCCTGTGATAGTCAGAGTGGATATGATCTCATTTTCTTGATCCTAATTTTTATTAATGCTATGACTATCTTTCTAACTGAATATCTTTAAACAGTTCCTCTTCATTTATTAACATGCACCTCCTGTGAGAGGTGCCCACGCCATGAGGTGAGGATGATAGACTGGGAGTTGTCATAACCTGGAATTTGTAAAAATGTTGATGGTAGAAATGTTGTAAAAGTTATCTAATCCATACCTTGTACTTAACAGAGAAAGAAACTGAAGCACCAAAAAAAGAAATAGCTTCCTAAAGGTGACCAAATAATCATGACATTCCATAATCCCATGCTATTTATTGTGCTGTCTTTGTTCTGAATTTGAGAACAGTAGATTCTAACCCACATCACTCTGCTTTCTAAACAAGGCATGCAAATTCACATCTTCTTCCCTAGTCGTCTTTTTTGCTCTTCCTTTTGTATGCCTTAATTTGCTCTTATCAAGATTTATTTATAAATATAGTGTGGCCAAAAACAAATTTCTTACTCATTTTCACAACAATTTTAACTTTTGGTGTTTTATTGGTAGAGGCTGTGGTATTTCTTCTCTGTGGCTTTCTCGTTGTGTTCTTCAACGTTTTTCTTCTTGAGCGTGATAGTTGCTTCCCAATGTTGGTTGCTGTGGCATGAACTTTAATTCATAGTGACCTTTTATGGTTATAAGATGGACAACTCCTGAAGATTCTCAGAAAGATCAGCTATAAGGAAAGGTGGTGTGTGCACTCCTGTGACTCAATGAATTGGTATAAATTGAACTTTTGATTTTTACTCCCTTCAACTGTTTCTTTTCCCAATTTTTCCCATTTGAGTAAAACAGCAACTTGATCCATCTAGATGACAAAGCAAAAAAACTTGGAGGCCTTGATGACTTATTTATTTTTTTCTCTTACTTTCCACATCCAAACCAGTGATAAATGCTATCGGATATAACTCCAAAATATATCCATAATTCCACCACTTTTTATCACCTCCATTGCTTGCAAACACCCAAGTCTAAGCCACCATCACCTTTCACTTGAAACATTGCAGTAACCTCTCAACTGCTCTTCCTCCTCCTACCTGGTTCCCTTCTTGTCTGTTCTTCATACAGCAACTAGAGTGATTTTTTTAAGGTGTTAGTTCCTGTCTTAAAATGACTCCTTATCTCAATAAAAATAAAATACAAATCCTTATGAAAACCTGCAAGAAAATACATTTGCCTATGCACCTGTCTGTCTCTAACTCAACTCCCAGGACTTTTCCTTTTGTTCCCCCACTCCTCCTTTGTGTTCCCCATATGTTGAGAGTGCTCTCATTTCAGGACCTTTGCACTTTCTGTTTTCTCTGCCTGGAGCATCTTTTCTCTACTCAAATTCCATTCCATTGAGAGGCCTTCTCTCATCCTTTCCTCTAATGTAGTACATCCCGTCCCCTTTTCCTCCATCATTGTATGTCACATTACTCTGCTTTACTTTACTTCCTGGCACTTAATCATCTCCTGACAAATTGTGTGTGTGTGTGTGTGTGTGTGTGTGTGTGTGTGTGTGTGTGTAAGAGAGAGATAGAGAGAGAACTCCATGAGGGCAGGATCTACGCTTGCTTTGTTTGCTGTAACCTCAGTACTTAACATAAAACAGTGACAAGCACATGGCAGGCACCCAGTAAATAATGACTGAATTATTTTTCATTCATTATTTGGAATGAATGAATTAGTGACTGTTAGTGAATTAGTGACTCTTTTATTATACACCTACCAATCTGCTATGCTACTCACAATTCCTCTTCTTAGTAATTGGGACAGAAATGAGCTGCACCAGAACTTTTTATATCTACTAGTAGTAATTCTAACTTCCTTTAATATTTTGGGTGTCCAGTTAGTTCTGGGTTTCTGAAATTTGGAATAGCTGGTTCAGTTTTAAGCCTGTGGATCGTTTATTTATTTACATAGATTGTCATCTGGATGTGACCATATCCATATATCTACTTGTATTCAATTCCTTCTTTTTATTTGCCTGACCCTCCATGAGATTTTATTATATATTTGAATATCACCCACATATTTAGTGATCATGACCCTAGTGTGACCTACTCAAGGTCAATGGTGGTATTACTTAGTGACCTCAGATGTGCCACATCCGTGCCCAACTCGGATTGTGCACATGTGCATGTGTTATTTATCACTCTTTCTTAAGTCTGGATGGAAGCATTGAAGCCCATTTGAATTGGCAAAGGCTGATATAAAATAGCTTTGCCACTAACATTTTGTGAGAGTTCCTGTCGCAAGTGTTTTACAAAAAGGCAGAGATATAAGATCCCTTGCCTTCCTTTCATCTGCTAATTTGAAATTACGTTGTAAAAGGCTATGAAGTTTGTCGGGTGTGATTTGTTCTTTAAATGCCCTTGCTGCTTAATCTTCATGAAATCCTTATTAGGATGCTGAATGATCCTTAAACAGGATTTTTTTTTTGAAAGGCACAGAAAGAGGATGTGTAACAACAGCATGTCTCATGAGCAGATTGACAGTTTTCTAGGAAGAGGTTGCATAGGCCACAGAGGACTCTAGTGAAGTAACACGATTCATCTCCAGCTTTCGACCTTGGTTAAAGTTCAGTTTAGGACAGGTAGATTTAGAACAGTCTCCTGATATGGATTACAGCAGCAATAAAAATAATATAAATATTTCAGGTTCAGTCATTTCTCTTACTGCTGGGCCCCAAGGATTTATATGCGTTATGGTTTTATCCTTATAATATTTCTGTCTCTTCTGGTGTGGTGTAAGACATGGGCTACTAGATCAAGATTCAGAAGACCTTAATTCTAGTTCTGACTTTGATGCCAGTTGCATGGCTTTAGGTCAAGGGTTAGCAAACTTTTTCTGTAAAGGCTCAGATAGTAAGTATTTTTGGCTTTGAAGGTCATATGTTCCCTGTTTCAACTGCTCCACTCTGCTATTATAGGATAAAGGCAGCCAGAGATAATATGTAAATAAATAAATATGACTGTTTTCCAACAAAGCCTTATTCACAAAAATAGGTGATGAACTGGATTTGGTTTGGGAGCCATAGTTTGCCAATTTCTATTTTAGGTAATTGATTCAACTTCTCTGGGACTTACATTCTTTACTTATCAAGTATGTGATTGAGCTGGAAGGTATTCAAGTTACAGTTTTTTGATCCTACATTCAAGGACTCATCTACTAGGAGTTTTTCTAGTGCTTGAAATTATGGTATGCTATAAATCCTACTGGCATCATTAGGACTGGTATTTCTCATTTCGGTTTAGTCCCCAATTAGGGAGCAAACCTTGAGCAAGGATCTTCCTTTGAAATCCGCAGATACAGTGGACTCAGTCCCCAGATGAGTGTCAACAGTTTTTAAACCACACACGGTACCTCCACTATAAGATGAAGAGTTTCAGGATTCTTCAGGGATTGGTGCAAAGAAATAATGCAAAAAGGAGCCCCTGTACCCTTTCTCCCACCCAACATCCCTTCCTTACTTGATCCTGCCCCAATCCTTGCACCATAACTTAGCCAAGCCCCATCACTGTGCAGTCAAACTGTTACACTTGAAACAGGTCTCCACAAGCTCAAAGAAGAAATCCTTTGGAGACTTCTCTAGAGGTTGCTTTATGAGCACAAAACTGTCACTCAAAATTCTCCCTTTGTGGAGAACATAGGAGAGTATGTCAGGAGGTTTTCTCACCTGCCATTCATTTGGAACATAAATATCTTTGAAAATCCAAAGCACATAACAAGTTCAGATTTCCAAAAACTACATACCCTTTATTCTTCTCTGATATGTTGTTTTAGTTAGTGGAACATCAAGGGTAAGAGCCCTACTGGGAAACTTTGAGGAAATGTATTTATTCGTCAGACCCATGTTAAGCAGCCAAGGATTACTTCCACTCAAATTTGTCTCATTTTTCAGTTTTCCAGACTCTTTCAGCCAGAAAAGAAGTGTTTCAAAAAATCATTTCCATGAATGCAGCTAGGACCTCTAGAGTAAACCTGTGTGTTGGTCATATAAGACTTTGGTAGGGAAGGAAGGAAGAACATTAACGGAGACACCCAAATATATTATATAAATTGCTATTGCTTTAGCATTTACTTTGTGCCAGGTGCATTACATGTGCCCTTATTTAATCTTATGCTGATGAAGTATCTATTATTTTTCTGTTTTACAGATTTACAGAAAGACTTAGTGATTATCCCAGGTTACAAAGATTTTAAATGTCAGAACAAGTTTTTAATCCCAAATCTGTCTAAACCCAATGTTCCTAAACAATTATTTATACTGTTAATGTTTCTAAAATAGTTCAAATGGGGGCTAATCCAATTTATAGGAATATGATTTCCCAAAGAATATGTATTGAATAATGGGTAGCAGTTTTTGGTGGGGGTGGGTTTCAATTACAGAAAACATCAGTTTAATAAGAGTTAGTGTTGACTCTGATCTTTAAATAAATAGTATCCTAAAGTGGGCCCACTGCACTATTTGGACAGGAAGTTTTAAAATTTGAATGCCACTAAAATTCAAAGATGAGCCAAATCAGTTTGTTACAGTATCCACTAATGAATCAACTTCCAAAAGTTAAGAAGCTGGTCCAGGTTGATTTGCCAGTATGGGGTAGAACCAGAACTGGACCCATATCTTTTGATTCAAGGTTCCAGCATTCTTGCTACTGCACCATAAATACATACCTTTAGGATAAGAGATGGTAAAGAAGAATGTTAGTTAAGCAAAGAAACCATGATAGGGTAATGCAACTTTGTAAAGGTTGGAAGAGAAAGCAACCTGGAATGGAGCATAGCTTTGGACTCAGAGATAGAAAGCCAGACAGTATGCAGGTTTGCCTTTAAGTGGCTCTGTAAATTGTACTTTTTGTGTCTCAGTTCCTTATTTTTAGCTTGTAAGATTCAAGGGCTAGATTATTGGGGATTACAAAATGGCGACCTACAAACAAAAGCAGGCTCACAAATGGGTTTTATTTACAGTACACCATGTTTTACTCTTTAAAAATATGGTGAGTTTGGATGTGAAATGCACTCTTCAGTGCTCATCACTCCCTCTTGTCTTTCTCCCCATTGGCCACTTTGCACTTGTGTGGCCTTTGCAGTCCCTGCAGAAAATCAAGTTGCCAAACAGCTGTTATGGTCCATCATTCTCTAACTTACATGATTAGTGGGAGAAGGTCTGGGGACTAGATTCAAAGAATAAGCTACCTGGAAGTCGGTCTAACAAGAAAAATATGCTGTTACAAAGCAGAGAAAAATCCACTCAGCACACGTGAAAATAGAGTCAGATCTCTCCTAGCAGTGACAATTTGCAAATGTAGGACAGGAAGAAAAGGACAGTGTTCCCAGAGAAGCCAAAGTGAGAATGATGAAAAGCTAAATGGAATTACCCAAACTGGAATTTGGCCAAAATGTAAGGCCACAACCTGCACAAGTTGGGGTCACTTGACTGAGAAGGAGCTGGTTGTAGTTTTCCTGTAATAAATGGGCCTCCTGAAAGCTCAGCAATCTGCAGCCCATGTTGGGCAGATATGACAGAACACGTTCTCCTTTAGCAGTGTTATTTGGCAAGTATCCTCTTCAGAGCAGTTTCATCCTCATGACCCAGGCCTGCTAATTTCAAGGTGTGTGTGATTTTAATTTCCATTAGCCTTCTATCAATGACCATAAGTGTGGTTAAAAGGTCAAAGTACCCCTCCAAATTCTTACGTTCGGAGGGCTTGCTGATATGTCATATCTCACTTACGTTTGAATAGCATGTAGATACACAATCTCACTCAACCCTCATAACAAACTAATGATATAGACAGGCAGGGAAGGAGATTTCATCTCTAGCATAGAGGTGAGGAAATTGGGATTCAGAGAGTTCCATAGCCAGAACTTAATCCAAGTTTCCAAATTCCCTGTCTAAGGATCTGCCACAGGTGGTGGGATAGGGGGTTAGGGGACTGAGGGTTGCCCTGCCAGCCTCAAGCACGCTCCCCTGTGCCCGTGCTCTCCACAACCAGGCCAGTGAAGGAGCCACACGTGTCTCACCCCAACCCCTCCCCCTTCCACCCCTCCACAACAACATCTTAGAATGTAAAAATAAATAAATAAATAAGTAAAATTCCCTGTCCATGATATCTCTGTTGTACTATGGCACAGGTGAATGGAGTTGTTCCACAGTTCAT
Source organism: Galeopterus variegatus (assembly GCF_000696425.1). Lineage (NCBI taxonomy): Eukaryota > Metazoa > Chordata > Mammalia > Dermoptera > Cynocephalidae > Galeopterus > Galeopterus variegatus. The sequence goes on along the minus strand of NW_007727461.1, from coordinate 190,217 downwards.
GGCAACACAGCAAGCTGTATCTACTAAAAGCCAAGGCAACTGGAATAATCAGAGCAAAAACAGTTAAATTAGTTATTGGGATTAATAAACAGAGCCATGATACTATGGCCTCTCTGACCTCCTCTCTTTCTTTCCTTTTCCCTTTGTTGGTGAACCATACCATTAATGCCTCCATCACCAAGCTAGAGGTCAACTCTTCCTTTTCCTTCTGGCACTACATCCTGGTGGCCACTGAGTTCTGTGAAACCACTTGTCTTTTATCTCTTAATGTAGTCTCCTCCTCTCACCCCCACTGATAGTGCCATTATATCAGACCCTGCCATTTCTCTCAAAGGTTATTGAGATTGTCTTTAAACTGGCCTGTATGGCTTCTGGATTGTATCTCTTCAATCATTTCATTTGTGAAGTCTTTCTTGATCCTTCCTTCCCTTCCCAGTAGAATGGACCCCTTCTTAATTATTTCTCCCATGAAATCCTATACATCCAGGGCAGTATCTGTAATACATTATTGCAAATATTATCTTGTAATAATGTCTGTATGTCTTGTAATAATGTGGGTATGTCTGTCTCTCCTACCAGACTATGAGCAACTTGCGAAAAGTGATGCTAAGTCGTTCCTCATTATATCCTCACTGACTGGTTCTATATCTGGCAGTGTAGGTGCACAGACCATGTTTGATAACTAAACAAGCAAATATTTGAAATATCCCACTATATTCCAGGCACTATGAGAAATGCAAAGGATACAGTCCCCCTGTGGAGTTTATAGTCTGGTGCTGAAGTGTAAGCAGATAGCCATGATAAAGATTGATAAGTGCTTTAACGCAAGTATGATGAGCAGTCTGTGGGAGCACGATGTTAGTGTTGAAGCCTTTCTCTCTTCCCACTATTTGTCCAGAAGGAAGAAACCTGAAAGAACATCTTCCTGGCAGCCCCTCGCCTGCATTTTTCCTCTGCACTCCCCAGCTCTATGAAGCATGACCCGAGACAGATCTCTAACAAGTTAAGCAGAAGCATTTCTCTGGAACGTCAGCAACTACTCTGTTGAAATCCATTAATTCTAAGCTTTAACACCCTTGGTCAGAAATAGCTCAGAACCTTATGGGGAAATAAGAAAAGCAGACTGTCTGGCCACAGTCACAGGGAAGATATTAATATTTCCCTTCATGGGTAGCTCTCTTTCTCTGCATCCTTTCTCCCACTGCCTGCACCCAACCCCCACCACCAAAATAAATGTTTTCCAAGAATCTACGACAAGAGATTTGAAAGTAAATCAAAACCTGGACAGAAGGTCAACGAAGAAGGATAAAGCTGCCACTTATATGTGTCTAAGGCAGTAAAAGGGGCAACTTGTTATATTATTTACAGTCTCCATAAAGACAAGGCCCTTGTTTCTCAGACAAAGCCCTGAGCTTATTAATTGCCAGCAAGGTCTGTCCCACTTCCAGGTTTTCTGCTGTGAATGGGGATAGCAGGGAGAGGGTTAACTCTCTCTTTCCCTTTCTTTCTCTCTCTCTCTCTCTCTCTCTCTTTTTTTGGGGGGGCAAGTGAGCTTTTGGGGCAAGGGGAAGGGTTTGTTAAGCCTCCAGATTTCTCTGCATTATGTCCAGGTGGTATGACGTGTGAACAGACGAAAGATTAAAATCACCGAGGAAATCGCTCTGTCTGAGCCCAGACCACGACGCCTCTCAGTGACCCAGCGACCCAAATGCTATCTGTCAACTTGTCCTTCCAGTGACTTTTCACCCCATGCTCTGTGGCTGCTACTCTAGGGGGAAAAAAAAAATCAGGAGTTGGAAGGAGGGGGGAAGGAGAAAAGGAGGAAGCTAGGATAAAATACTGCCTTATTACTAAGGACTCAGCAATGCAGGTCAAAAGCAGGGCGCCGGAGCCTTAAAAAAAAAATCAAATCCTTTTTCCAGACCATTGTTCTCTAATGTTTCCTCACTCTCTACTGAAACTCTCAGCTCTCTCGGGAAATATCACACAAAATTAGAGGCTCTGGTCCCCCCATGCAAAAACTAACTCCTAGAGAGCCCACTGAGGATGGAGATTTCCCTAAGTTTCAAAGAACCTTCCACGTAATCTGCTTTGCTTAGGGTCTTAAAGAGTTAGAAAAGGTAGACAAACTCCCTTTGACCTCCCCAGTCCTTGCCAGAAGGTGGTTGCTTTTTGGGGGGTGGAAGTAAGATCAGGTGAGATGAGAAAAAGAGGTCAAAACATACGCTATGCAGGTATTTTTCAAAGGTTGATCACAAATTAAGAGCCTGCTTTATATGAAGAGTCTTCAGTAAAACTGGGTTGGCAACAGAGCCGGATGATACTTTAGATTCCCCAGACAACAAAAGATCAGTCTGCTCATTCCTCAAATGTACAAGATTGGCAATTTCCTATGATTCCAATTGATTGAAAATATCGATAGTACCAAACTATAATAAGTCAGAAAACTATCAAGTATATCGAGTATCATCTTCTTTCAAATAAATGGTTTGCTGCCCTGCTTTGCTAGCATCCCGAGCCTATGCTTTGTCCAGGCCTATGGAGTAAGTCAGCATTGGGAGCTACTTTTACATTAAAATACAACATAAAGTAGAAGCCATTTAGCACATTTTTTAAAATATACCTCCAATTTTTTTTCTGAATTTGACATGGGATATTTTTAAAATGTATTATTTTAAGTAGTCATTGTATAAAAATTCAGGACTTTCTTAAACTTTTAGATACTTAGGAGTTTGCATAGAATTAAAATTAGTATGATCTTTTACTTTAAGGTGGCTTTTTCTGTTCCAGGATTGCATCCAGGGTACCATATCACACTTAGTAGTCTTGTGTCTTTAGGCTCCTCTTGTCTATGACATTTTCTCAGACTTGTTTTGATGACATGGATAGTTTTGAGTAGTATTGGTCAGGTATTTTGCAGAATCTACATACCATTTTATATCTTCTAGATTTCTTTAATGTAAGAAACATTTTTTTAAAGTTTTATCACCACCTGCTTTTATTTTTTAGAGGCATTATTTGTAATGATTACATAATATTCCACTGATGACTGATGTTTAGATTTTTTTCTAAAGAAAACAAAATTACATTCTCACTGCATTTCTTTAATATTGACTGGAGGTTAAACATTTAAGGAATAGCAATCACTGGGGAAAACATATGCACATACTAAATATATTCTGGAGGTGATAATTTTGACATTCCTGCTTGACTTCTGCCCCAGTGTAATGTGTAAATGTGGGCATGCATGTATACAAAAAAAGATATAATTCTGGCCGGCCCGGTGGCGCACTGCTACAGTGCGCCGCTTGGGAGCATGGTGGCGCTCCCGCCAAGGGTTCGGATCCCACGTACAGACCGGCCGCTCACTGGCTGAGCAATGTGCGGGCGCGACACTGAGGGTTGTGATCCGTTGCCGGTCACGAAAAGAAAAAAAGATATAATTCTGGGACATATTATTCTTAATCCATACCCTAGTACATGTCAATTTCCACTGTGTGCCTTCTTGCCTAAGATCAAGGCTATAGACTATCAGAATTGGAAAGTTAGATCATTAGAGTTTAGGGGGAAGATAGCTTTTAAATCCTTCCCTTCAGCATTTGTATAGTCCAAATTTACTTATTTGTTTTTGTACAAGTGTTTGCTCTTGGGACTTGGGATCTCTCAGTTGTAAGAGGCTGGTTCACTTTCACATTAAAGGACTGAAAATAACTATTTTAAAAGATTCTTAACCTATTGGGTTTACATCATCACCATCCACCCAATTTCCTCATCTTACAGTGATCCTTGAAGGATCATTCCTTCCTTCTTAGTATGGTCAAAGCCATCACGTTTATCCCCTAACTATATTATTTGTCACTCACCTCATCATTTTTACCTCTCCTGCATTTGTTTTAACCACCATCTCTTACCTAGATTACTATAATAGACTTCTTACCGGTTCTTCCTCCTCTCCCGAAGTCCAGGCCCTCTTTTCTCAAGTCCATGTTTTCTTCATGTATATGAATATGTACACATACATGTACATGTATGTCTCTATCTACACCCTGAACACACACACACATGCATACACAGTCAGCTCTTCTCCTACCTTGTTTAAAAATGTTTCATGTGGGGCCGGCCCAGTGGCGCACTGCTACAGTGCGCTGCTTGGGAAGTGCGGCGGCGCTCCCGCCCGAGGGTTCGGATCCCACATACGGACCGGTTCCCGCTCACTGGCTGAGCGAGGCGCGGGAGCAGCACCGAGGGTTGCAATCCCGTTGCCGGTCCCCGGTCCGGTACGGGGGCAACACTGAGGGTTGCGATCCATTGCTGGACACGGAAAAAGACAAAAAAGACAAAAAAAAAAAAATGTTTCATGTGCAGTCCAAGTGCCTGTGGCTCGGATTCTGAACTTGCTATCTACATGACCTTAAGCAAGCAAACGTTATCTATCTGTGTCTCATTTTTCTCATCTGTAAAACAAGGAGTATAATACCTGCCTTATAATGTTATTATAAAAATTAAATATGAAAATAAATGTAAAATCATAGAATAATGCCTTGAATGTGGTATACACTCAGTAAATGCTACCTGTTATTACTGCTACTGCTGCTAATAGCACCACCAGACACAGTCTAAACTTATTATGTCACTAAAATCTCAACCACAGGGACGACTGTCTCCCTAAGCCTTATATTTCCTCTCAGTCATGACTTGGCTTCTGAATTTCCCTCTTCCTAAAATATCCATTCTCTACTGCCTCCCTTCCTATTGCCTCAACCCATCTTTGATAAGCAGCTTAAAATACTTCTTTTTCGTTGACTGTCTCTAGGTAGAGCTCCTTTTTCTTAGTTTTCTGTACAAAATAAGTATTATTATCTAAATTTTATGGATGAAAAACTAAGGCTGAAGGTAGATAAGTGATTTTTTCCACAACCACACAATTCAAAAGGTAATGAAGGTAGGATTCACATGCAGGTATCACTGGTAATCTGTGCTTTACCCTCTTCATCGCCTACCTCCTAATTTGGGATCATTCACAAAGAGCTGGCCTGGAAATAAGAATGGCTTTTCACAGCTTTGGAGTCTGGTTCCATTTCTGTCACTGGGCCAAGTGTTTTGACTTTATTTGGGGAGGATGGCTTAAGAGGAGAGTAGGAAGAATCCTGTTTCCTCGTCTATAAAATAAAAACGCTAGAAAATGATCACATGTGCCCCATAAATATGTAATGAATATCAATTAAAAATTTTTTTAAATAAAAATGAAAATGCTATAGCCATTTTCCTCTGAGAACTTTGTGTTATAATATTTTGCAATATTGCCATATACCTGAATACAAAGTAGTAACCTACTTGAGATCTGCCTGGATTTTGAGCTGACTGCCTTTTCTTTGTATTTCCTTGGTCCTGTTCTCTTATTCTCAATCTCATATAAGGGGTTTAACTCAGAGAATTGAGGAGACACTTCCAGAGCCAGCTCCTGTCAGTAATGTCTACTAATTCCATTAGAACCACTTCCCCACCCCTGCTGCTCTGATATTTATAAACCTCCCTGTTCTCATAACAGATTTGGCCTTAGGTCATTCCAAGACCACTTCACACCCTGCTGGGGTTTATCTGGCTCAGAGGATCAGCACACAGACCTTCTTTGTTCCTCCAAGTGAACTCCAACACTAGCCCTCCTGATCGGATAACAGGCAATCTGTATCTTGTCACTCCCCATTCCTGCATTCTCAATCAAGCTCCCCTCCCATGACCCAATGATAATATTAATTACAATCTCTAATTTAACAGAGGCTCTGGCTGGACTGAAGATTTCTGTGCAAAGAGAAGGTTTCTTTTATAAGAAGAAAGAACCACTTCTGATTAGGTCACAAAGCAAAAGAGCAGCTAAGCTTTCTACAGCGGGTCTGCCAGACCACAGTGAGGAACACAGGAATTAAAAAATGCAGACACTGCCCTGAACTGGAGGGAGATCTACCAACTGCAACGTTTTCTGAAAAGTCTTCTCAGACTATTATGACCAAAACTTCCTCTTCCTCTAAGCATCTAGAATTTATCTGTCGTGGCCACTCCTCTTACCCTTCTTTGTTCTCTTAAATTTAATGGAGTGGGTAGGATTTGAGCAAAGAGACCTTTGAATCAAGTCTCTTCTTTGTCTGCTTTTAGTTATGTGACTTTTACCCACTCTCTAAACCTTTCTAAATCTGAACTTACTTTTTTTGCCTTGTGTTCAAAAGGTAGATGATAAAAATCCAAAGTTCTTGGGCTGTTGTAAGCAATGTCCAATGTTAGATTAGTGCTTGTCATTTCATATATATTTTTAAACCTTCACTAAAGTCATTGACTGAATATCATGTGTCTTTGTTCCTCAATGGCCAAGTGCAATACCTTCTTCATAGAAAAAGTTAAATAAATCTAACTATTGTTCAAAGGATCTTAGGTGTTCTTGTTTTTGACTTAAGCTATTTGGTGCAATGAAAACTATTGAACCCATCCAGCTATGTCCATACTGTGGAACAAACCTAAATGGAAATATAAGAGAATTAACAATTTGTTTTCTCCTCGTTTTTCTTTTCATCAGTGTCTTTTCCTTATTGGTGCTTTTTCTTCTATCTCCTTCATTTCTTCCTGCTCTCTTCAGGGAAGCCCACTAAGATACCATCATTCCTTCAATCTCCTCCACCTTTTTTACCTATTGAGACAGAAGGTATGAAAACAGAACACGTGTTAGGAAACTAAAGGGGGGCAAAATACTTTACAGAAAAGGATTAATGGGCAGTAGTTAGAAAAAGTGTTATCCCCAAATCCAAGAAAATAAATTACTAAAGTCTTCAAAGAGTAATGAGTGATCCTTACTTTCACATAGATTAGCTCATTTAATTCACATAAAAATCTAAGCAAAGCTTCCAGGTCCATAGGACAATGGCAGCAGCCTAAATTAGAATCTCTCCACACATGGTCAAAAAAAAAAAAAAATGCAGATGAGCAAGGTCATGGAGTTTGGATGTGTTGTCCCCTCCAAAACTCATGTGGATATTTGATCTCCAATGTGGCAGTGTTGGAAACTGATTGAGTCATGGGGGTGGATCCCTCATGAATGGATTAATGCTCTACCTGGGGGAGGGAGTATTAATGAGTGAGTTCTCACTCTATTAGTTCCTGCGAGAGCTCGTTGCTTAAAAAGACCCTGGTACCTCCTCTCTCTCTTGCTTCCTCTCTCTTGCTTCCTCCCGCCAGATGATCTGCTTGTACCCGCCGGCTGCCTGCCACTTTCCGCCAGGAGTAGAAGCAGCCTGAGGTCCATGCCAGATGCAGCTGTCCCAGGATCGTAAGCCAAATAAACGTCTATTCTTTATATATTACCCAGTCTCAGGTATTTCTGTCATAGCAACACAAGCAGACTAAAACACAAGGAGAGCAAATAAAATCACTTTTATCTTGCTCTGCAACACAACATCAAAACAAAGAACTTCACAAACTTTAGTTTAAAACAAATTGGGAAAATAAGCAACCTATATTGGTAGAATTGGCTCTGACGCTTACTCCAGAGCAGAAGAGTAGGTGGGGAGAGCAGAGAGAAAGGAGCATGAAACAGGTAGAATTAGAGAATATCATTTAAAGCTGACAGGCAGAATAGTCAAAACAAAGTAAGAAAAAAAGAGACTTTAACCATTATATGCAAGCATTAGTATGAGGTAAAACTTGGTCACAAATACAAAGCTTTTTAATAGCAAAAGTAATCCAAAATAAAGCAAAAACTAAAGAAAGAAAGAAAGAAAAAGGGAGAAAAAGAAGAGATTACATTGTGCATGCCATCACTATATAGTGAAACTATATAATGTACGTAGTAAAATAATTCATAGAGCCGAAATGAAACTTATCAGTCATGTTAATGAATGCAAATGGGCACCACTCACATCTTAAAAGAAAAATATTTTCACATCGGCTCACAAAGCACGACCAACTCTGTGCAGTACACACTAAACACACCTAAAACAAGATAAGGCAGAAAGCCTAAAAATGAACTGAACAACATTTACCAGGCAAATCCAAACAAAATGAAATTGGGGTTTGTGAGGTCTTGCTGTCTGACAAGTTAGAACACAGGACAAAAAGAGATAAACAACACAAAGAAGAAAAGTTTATAAAGGCAAAGGCCACAATTCATAGCAAAGATAAGATAAAAACTTTCTTCCTCTTACCCACCTTCCTAAAGCAGAAACAACAGGAAATGCAGAGACAGAAGCACACAAACATTGGGAGACTTGACACACCACACTCAGCTTGACAAAAGAGATGTGGATAAAAATAATAAAGGATATATAGGACACGTGATAAATAACATGGATTTATTTGCACCCTTTTGATAGAGAATAAATCTTTTTTCCTAATGCATATTAGACATTTATGAATATTTACGAATTCACCATATATGAGGTCACAATAAAAAATTTAATAATTAAAAAAATATCAATAACAAAAAATTCTCTGACTATTAAGCAAAGAAAAACTGATTCAAATGAGGAAATACAAACTAATATCACAGACCTTGTAAACAATGATAAAAACACTATGAATCAGAGTATATCTTTAATCTACACAATTAAAGGAGTGATCAGAGGAAATTTTATCAAATATATATATATATATTTTTTTTTTGGCAGCTGGCCAGTATAGAGATTTGAACCCTGGGCCTTGGCATTATTAGCACCACGTTGTAACCAATAGCTAACCAGACATCCTGATCAGAGGAAATTTTATAATATTACATATTCCAATAAAAATAAATAATGACAACAAATGAATTAAACATCTAAACCCAAAATTGGAAAACAGGAAAATGCAGTTAATAAAGAGAGCAAAGAAGAGAAAATAATAAGAATAAAACAGAAACTAATGAAGTAAAAAAGAGAAAAATAGCCATACCAATTAATAAACATTGGCTTAAAAAATAAACAAAATAGACAACCACTAGCTAATCTAATAAAATAAGGTAAGATTGCTTATGAGAAGGGAGGAAGAGAAAAAAGCATGAATATACAAGATAAAAAATGAGAAAGGAAAATAACCACTGAAACAAAGGAGATTAGTGCAATGCAAAAGTGAATAATTTCCTAGGGAAACATAATTTGTCAAAACTGATTCCAGTAAAGAAAACAGACAAATTATCATAGAAGTAAGAAATGGAGAAAGTTAACAGTTACTTCCTACTCCCCACATGTCAACAAAAGTGGTAGGTTGAGACAGTTTCACAGGGGAATTTTGTGGAAACTTCAAAGTCTGGGCCATCCTACTTGTACAAAAGCACAGAAAAAGAAGGAAACCTTCCAAATCCTTCTGACCAAAAGAATTAACATGTTCAAAACTTGACATAAAAAATTTTTATCTCCTCAAATTAACAAATCATTTTCACTTACAAATATTGACCCAATTCTAAAATAAATATTAGCAGACAGTGCCCAAGAGCACATTAAGAACATAATTCATGAGAACAAAGAAGAGTTTATACCAATAGTGCAAAATAGATCACTATTAGGAAGTCCACTAATATACTTCACCATATTAATAGATCTATGGAGAAAAGTCATATGTTCATCTTCATATATGCTGAAAAAACATTTGCAAAATTTAAGTACTTTCCCAATAAAAATCCATAATAAAAGTGATCAATGGATTTTTTTTAACATGTTAAAAACTATATTTCATCCAAAAGCTGGTTATCTGTTTAATAGAAAAATGCTGAACTTGTTCTTTCTGAAGCCTGGGATCAGACAAGGATGGCCAATTCACAATTTAATAAAAGAATCAAAAATTTAGGACACAAGTTCTGACAATAGTATAAAATTAGAGACAGAAGAATTAGAACAAGTTATAAATACTTCTATTTGAAGAAACTATGATATGGCTTTATATCTTGAAAACCCACGAAATTTCATAGAAATACAAGGGTACTTCAAAATGTTTGTGGAAAAATACAAGTAAAAGATGATCCAAATCTTTCCATGAACTTTTTGAAGTACCCTCATATAATACAAGTAATAAAAAATTTAGTAAAATTGCAGAACATTAAATTAACATATAAAGATCAACAGTCTTCATCATGCTGTATTAACAAACTGAACGACAAAAACCACATGGTCATTTCAATTGATGGCAGAAAAAACATTTGATGAGATTCAACATACTTTCTTGATAAAAATAATCAACAAACTAGGACTGGAAGGAAACTTCCTAACATAATAATTGCCATATATGAAAAGCCCACAGGTTAACATCATACTCAGTGGTGAAATACTGAAAGCTTTTTCTCTAACATCAAGAACAAGACCAGGATGCCTATCTCATCACTTCTATCAACATAGTACTGACAGTTCTGGTCAGAGCAATTAGGCAACAGAAAGAAATAAAAGGCATCCAAATTGGAAAGGAAGAAGTAAAATGATCTCTATTCACCCATAACACAATCTTAGGTATAGAAAACCCTGAAGATTTCACAAAAACACCTGTTAGAACTAATAAATGAATTCAGCATAGTGGCAGGATACAAAATCAACACACAAAAATCAGTTGTGTTTCTGTACAATAACAATGAACAATCCAAAAGGAAATTTTTAACAATTCAATTTATAACAGCATCAAAAAGAATAAAATACTTAGGAATAAACATAACTAAGGAGGTGAAAGACTTGTACACTGAAGTTTTCACTACAAAACATTGCTGAAATAAATTAAAGAAAATACAAATAAGTGGAAAGGTATCTCATATTCCTGAATTGAAAAACTTAATATTGTTAACATGTCAGTACTATCCAAAGTGATCTCCGTATCAAAATCTCAATGGTATTTTTTTAAGAAATAGAAAAAAGTCATCCTAAAATGCATATGAAATCTCAAGGGACCCCAAATAGCCAAAATCTTGAAACAGAACAAAATTGGAGGACTCACACTTCCTGATAGAAAACATTACAAAACTACAGTAATTAAAACACTGTGTTATTGGCATAAACATAGTCATATAGGCTAATGGACTAGAATAGAGAGTTTAGAAACAAACTTTCTTGGAGAAGAGTGCCCAGATAAGTCAACAGGGAAAGGACAGTCTCTTCAACAAATGGTTAAATAGATATGCACATGCAAAAGTAAGAAATCTGATCTTTATCTTACATCACATGGAAAAATTAGCTGAAAATAAAGACCTGAGTGTAAAACCCCAAACTGTAAAACTCCCAGAAGAAAACACAGAGAAAAACTTCATGACATTGAATTTAGCATTGATTTCTTGGATATAACACCAAGAACACAGGCAACAAAAGAAAAAAAGAAATAGACAAATGGGACTTCATCAAATTAACTTTTGCTCATCAAAAGACACAATCAACAGAGTGAAAGGTAACCTACAGAATGGGACAAAATATTTGCAAATTCTATGTCTGATAAGCAGTTAATATCCAGAATATATGAAGAACTCCTACAACTCAGCAACAAAAAACCAAATAACCCTATTTAAAAATAGGCAAAGGACTTGAATAGACATTTCTCCAAAGATGATATACAAATGGCTAACGAGCATATGAAAAGATGTTCAACATCACTAATTCTATTAATCTGTTTTGTGTTGCTATAACAGAATACCTCAAACTAGGTAATTTATAAAGAACAGAGGTTTATTTGGCTTATGATTCTGGGACAGCTGCATCTAGCACAGGCCTCAGGCTGCTTCTACTCATTAATTTCCTCAGGTGGAAAGCAGCCGGCAGCCGGAGGGTACAAGCAGATCACATGGCAAGATGATGCAAGAGATATATAGAGAGGGGAGGTGCCAGGATCTTTTATATAACTAGCTCTCATGGGAACTAATAGAGCGAGATCTCACTCACTACCCCTCTTATCCCAGGGAGGGCATTAACCCATTCATGAGGGATCTGCCCCCATGACTCAAACAGCTTCCAGCACTGCCACATTGGGGGTCAGATTTCCACATGAGTTTCGGTAGGGACAACACACCCAAACTATCACTAATCATCAGAGAAATGTAAATCAGACCTACAATGAGATATTATCTCAAACCCATTAGGATGGCTACTATCAAAAAAACAGAAAATAACAGGGTTGGCAGGGATATAAAGAAGTTGGAGTACCATGCAAAAGATGATCACTGACTGGGGGCTACCCCTACCAGATTTTAAAACATGATCTAAAGAGTCTAAAATAAAGATTGCATGGCACATGGATGGATAGATTGAGCAATGAAAACAACAGAGAATGTCCAGAAAATGTGGGAGAAAACGACCTATTTATAAACAATGATGAGACAACTGGAGAGCCATTTAGTAAAGGATAAAATTGGCATACCTCACACTGTTTATCAGCACAAATTACAAATTAATTAGAGATCTAAAATGAAAAACAAAAGCAAGCTAAGTATTAGGAAACATGGCAAATTTCTTTATAAACTGGGCATAGAGGAAGCTCTCCTGAATATGACTAAAAATTCAGTGAAAGGGCTTAGAAGCAATGACACAACATAGCAGTAAGCACACTCAGGGCTCCAAATGTTGGTTTCTGGATATCATTCCCACTAAGTGGAACCAGGGCTCCTATAGAAATGGCTGATTTCAGATCTGGGGCAGGAAATGTATAAAGTGGACATTTTATTTTAGGTGAGGGAAGCAAAGAGGCACTCAAAAGGGCCAATGTTCAATGTCACTGCAGTCACCTGGAATCCTCCCACCACCTACTCCCCATCCTAGGCCAAATTTGGGAAAATCTGAACATGAAAAGACTAATGGCTTTAACTGGCTGTAAATGGTTGTAAAATAATATATAAATAAAAATCCAGGAGTCTATAACAATTCTCTTTTCTATGTCCAATATCCCCTTCTTTTTCCACATTTGTATGTAAGATATCACTTTCTTTCCTAAAACTCCTCAATGATTTCCCTTTGCTGTTAAAATCTGAAATCCTTACTGTGACCTCTAAGGCCTTGTGTGACCTGGGTCTTATTTAAGTACAACTTTATCTCACGTATTCTCTCTTTTGCTCAGTGGGTCTAATCACACTGATTTCTTTTCTCTTCCTTGAACACACCAAACCCCTTTGCTACTTGGGGATTCTGTGCCTCATTTATTTCCTCTGTGACATTTATAACAATCTTCAATTATCTTGTTTCTTTCTTTGTTTATTTATTCGTTGCCTGTCTCTCCCAGGAGAATATACACTCCAAAAGGGCAGGGAAGTCAGTCTTTTTTCACTGTCAAGTGAAAACTTTTTCACCCAAGTTTAGTGACTAGAAAATGGTTGGCTCTCAATGAATATTTCTGAATGTATGAATTATGTGTGAATAGGTGAATAACAAATGAATGAATTTGTTCTTCTGACTTTTGGTTCAAATCTCTCTCCATAAGTCTCTATTTCTTCTTCTTCCTGTTTAGTACATCTCTCTCTACATATGCACCACACCACATATGCTACGCAGCCCATGTGCTTGCACAGTAAAGGCTTCCACATAACTGTCAATGAAACAACCACCGTGTATTGTTATTGTTTTTCCTTTTAAAAGACTAAAACTGGAAAGGTCCTGAGAAACTCCACGTAATCCTCTTGTTTTACAGATAAGAAAACTGAGGCTTGCCATGTATATATTAGCATTTACCTGAAATTACAACCCATATCTCAAAATTGTCTAGTTCAGTGGTCAAGTACTGCATTCCCTCCTGATGCTGGTTTACCCCTTAACCTTCCACTCCTTAGCTCTACCCAACACACAACTGAGGATAGAAAGAAATGGTAGGAGTGGAAAATGAAGTCCTGGTGGTGTCTTTGAATCATTTTGTGCCCCCAGGAGAGAGAGTTTCAACAAGCTAGTAAGCCTCACTCTGCTCCTTAGCAGCATTTTAAAATCACTTGTGTGCCTTCCAAGTGAGATTGGCCTCAAATGGCATTATATCTTAGGAGTCTAGATGCCAAGACATCCCCAGTGTATGCATTTATGTAGTCTGCTGTTCCCTAAGAAACATTTTGCCACTGTAGGGATGAAAAAATTATACCCGGAATTCCACTGCAATTATTTCTGTATTTCCCATGTTTGTTCAAATGATAGATGTAAACCATCATCTATTTTTAAGCTCTTTGAGTCTATTGATTTAAAAGTACAGGAAAGCCCTGTCAGGACAATTCTGTCATATGAAAAAGTGAGGGTGGGGGCTTTTTCTTTTCTTTAAATAGTCTTAAAGTTTAAGGTTGTTTTTTGCGCAAGAATTGTGCAGTTAATTGGAATTGAATGGCCTCGCCTTCTTTGTAAATGAAGCCCATTCCCAAGATTGAGATGCTAAATCTTAATCATGGGAAGTCCCTGAGGCAAGAATGTGCATTGAAGGATAAATAAAAGGTTTAGCAGAGAACATATCATTCCAGTGGGCATGAGGCCTACAAAGGGAGGGCAGCCCTCCCAGTGACAATCATGAAGTCTCTGCCATCTTGTTCTGCGATCCTTTGCTCATCCTCTATCTAAGCCTGCAATTCATTTATCTACCTGCTGTGTAGTATATACTCCATATGGCACAGGGTTATGGACACAAAGATGGTGAAACTCCACTCCTTTCCTTAAGAAGCAATTTAATAGTGAAAGTTTGAACTCACTATAGTATGCACAATTTGTATTTACCTTTATTCAAGCCATGTGGTGGTGGGAAACTAATTTAAATAACTAGAGAGTACCAGGGTTTGAAAGAAGTTCAGAGGTCATTATTGCCATTGCTCAACAATGTGTGGTCTCTGGGCCAGCAGCATCAGCATTACCAGGAAGATGGTTAAAAATACAGAATCCTTGGTTTCATCCCAGAATCAGAACCTGTGTAATGAGATCCCCAGGTGATTCCTGTAAATAGTAAATGTGGAAAGTCTTGATCTAGTCCCCTTGGATTGTTTCTATGTTTACAGACACTAAGAACTGTAATTAGGTGATGAATATATATTGTATAGTGTATATTCAGAACAATGGCCCGTCCTGTCTTCAACTCAATACCATACAGCCGTACCTGCATTTCAGGACAAAGGATGAATCATTTAGGGCAATTGGTGGGTATTCAGATATTTAGGAAGGAAGGAAGGAAAAGGAGTGAGGTGAGGAAAAAGAAAGAAATCTGTCATAATTGACTGTCTACTATTTGTACACATTTTTTTTACACATAGGCCAACTATGATCTCTGCCATACCAAAGGATACATATCTGTATAAAAAAATGAGCGGTGTATGGTAGATTGTATTATTGTTTCCAACTTTTCCTTCCCCTTTCCCTATAGGAGGCTTATACATCTCCATCTTTTGTCATGGGACTAAATGCCTTCCTGGAAGAGTTTTCCCCCCATCGACACCAAGCTTGACCAACTGACCTCTTTTTGCCAAGGAAATATGAGCTTTAAGCAATCATTACAAAGTTTTGCCCAGCTTTTTTGTTCTTTCCCTCTGCCTTGAGAGGGGCTTCTCTCTTACTCTCAATTCTGGAATAAGTAAGACACATAGTGTTGGGGACCTGTAGCCCCACACCCCTTCTTGTTTGACCAGGCCTACATGACAATCTGCTTGTGTCAGATGTCTGTGCTTATGGGATATCTGCCTCATAATCTGTTTGTGCCTGGGACACTGTGCTCCTGGCTATGCAAGTCTACTCAAGAGTGACCTCTTATCTCCTTCCAAGTTTCTGCTTTCTTGTAAAGATTGGGGGCTTCTTTGTGTCAGAGATTTTCTGACTTTGTTTCTCTTAAGATCTTATCGTATTCCTGCATCCCTAACTCCTTACAATATGCCTGCTTTTTCCTATATAAGATGTAACCTAAGAATCAATAAACGAGACTTGATCAGAATACTGTCTTGTCTCCCATCTCTCGCGTCTCTTGTCCCATCCAATTCCCACTCCCCCCTCCAGGGTCTGCGTTGAATATCCCGCGGGTCGGGACAACATAGAGGAGGAGCAAAGCTGACACCAATATGGAATGCAAGTGAGAAACATGCCTTTGTTGCTGTAAGCCACTGAAATTTTGGGGTTGTTTGTTATCATAGTTTAACCTAGGGAAAGCTGACTAATACACATGGTAATCTGTGTCTCCTAGTATCAAGGGTAATCCTAACACATTTAATTGAGAAGAAGTGATGTTAAAAGTAAAACACCTTCAGCAAATAGGGCTGGGCACAGACTTCATGAATATGACCCCAAAAGCATGGGCAACCAAAGGAAAAATAAACAAATGGGACTATATCAAACTGAAAAGTTTCTGCACAGCAAAAGAAACAATTAACAGAGCTAAAAGACAGCCAACAGAGTGGGAGAAAATATTTGCAAAATACATATCTGACAAAGGACTAATATCCAGAATATATAAGGAACTCAAACAACTTTACAAGGAAAAAACAAGCAACCCAATTAAAAAATGGGCAAAAGAGCTAAGTAGGCATTTCTCTAAAGAAGATATGCAAATGGCCAACAGTCATATGAAAAAATGCTCAACATCACTCAGCATCCGGGAAATGCAAATCAAAACCACACTGAGATACCATCTCACCCCAGTTAGGATGGCTAAAATCCAAAAGACGCTGAACGATAAATGCTGGCATGGTTGCGGAGAAAAAGGAACTCTCTTACATTGTTGGTGGGAATGCATAATGGTGCAACCCCTATGGAAAATGGTTTGGAGGTTCCTTAAACAGCTGAAGATAGATCTACCATACGATCCAGCTATCCCACTGCTGGGAATATATCCAAAGGAATGGAAATCATCAAGTCGAAGGTATACCTGTTCCCCAATGTTCATCGCAGCACTCTTTATAATATCCAAGAGTTGGAATCAGCCCAAATGTCCATCATCGGATGAGTGGATACGGAAAATGTGGTATATCTACACAATGGAATACTACTCAGCTATAAAAACGAATGAAATACTGCCATTTGCAACAACATGGTTGGACCTTGAAAGACTAATATTAAGTGAAACGAGTCCGGCAGAGAAAAAGAAATACCACATGTTCTCACTTATTTGTTGGAGCTAAAAATAAATAAATTAATTCACTCACATACATACACACAGGTGAATGAATCAATTCACACACACACACACACACACACACACACACACACACACAAAACCGGGGGCAGGGGAGAGGAAGATATAACAACCACAATTTTTTTTTTGAAGTTCTTACAACAAGCAAATGGAGGGGACACGCTTGGGTGGGAGGGGGGAGGGAGGTTTCGGTGATGGGACATAATAATCAACTACATTGTATATTGACAAAATAAAAATTCAAAAAAAAACCAGTAAAACATTCTCTGCACTATCAACACTCATCATGTAGATAAATTATAAGATAAACAAAGTGCAAGTAATTTTATTTTGAGGGTCCATGGAACCTAATGAATAACTGATGAACACACTTACCTAACCCTGGACTTCAAGTAGACTCATTTAAGATTTGAATGCACATTTTTGCATGACTACAAGGCCCTTTAGATATTTGAAATATTGTTGTTTTTTCAGGTTAGTAATGCATTAGTCATTTTAGTGCTTTTTTGGCCCCACTCCCAAATTATTATGGTTTTACATTTAACACCTTTATTCTCAAATAAATACATCAGGATTACAATAGGAATAAAGTTAGAACTTTTCATTTACTTGGTATAGAAACATAACCAGAATATTAACACAGAAAGACTTTTTTAAAAAATTGAATAAGTAGTCTTTAATTTCTTTAACAAAAATTAAATTAGTAGTATCTGCTTTTATATTAGGTTGGAATTTCTAAGGTTAAGGTTATGAACAAATTGATGGTTAACAGGATTCCAAATTCCAAGGTGAATTTCCATGCTCATAGTAACAATGGCTCATATTTTTACATACTTTTTACTGAATTAAGATACTTAAACATAGATATTATTTGATTTCTCTCAGTAACCACGGTATAGAGATAAGGGACTTCTTAGCCTTTTTACCCAGTGGTGAGCTCAGATTCAGTACTGGAGAATGATACAACCACAGCCACACAGCTAGTAGAGGATCTCAGACAGAATAACAGTTTAGGTTTTCATTCTGGCAGTCTTTTCATACACAGGAGATTTGCCAGTGCAAATGTACAAGTTTGCTTCATGTGCTGAAACGAACTAGTAAGATTGAAAACTTTTTGTACTACTTAGAATCTGTTGATTTGTTTTTAGTTTTGTTTTGTTTTTTTTTCCTACTCCTTTCCTTTTCCCCTACCCCTGTATTTTATAATTCATGGCTATCTAAAGGCTTTGGTATATTAAATATTATAAAATGAACCCCCTGACAATTTAAATAACCAGTAACAGAAAGGGCCATTTTCATAGCCTCTGTCTTAATTGTACTATTCTCTTAGGTCTTGTCTCAACTACCAGAAAACTTCCTCACTCAAAGACGTGCTTAGACACACTTAGACATCTGGACTTCATTGACTGAGGCTCACTTCATGACCTCACAAAGTCTAATTTGCAGACTCTGGCAGTTTTTATTTTTCATATACATGTACACTACTTAAACAGAAAGAGCCCTGAGCTTTACTCTTTTTATTTAGAGAATGAAAGAATGAATGAATGAATCATTTGAATGAATGACTAGGATTGTTGGCTGTTGGGACCTAGTGCAATATCAGAGTGGACTCTGAGTCTTGATTTTTGTCTACAGTATTGCTTAAAATCTTTAATTCTCTACCAGCCTCTATTAAGATATTCTGCCTAATTAAATGGTGATTGGATTGTTCGGAGTCCCAACTCCTGCAAACCAATGGTCCTTGAATATTGTTAGGTGCCAGCTTTAACCTTGCTTGTGCCTTCTTCAAGTTGGGGATGAGTGATAAGGATATAAAATTTTTAGATGACAGAAGTGAGTTCTTTTTTCACGACTTCCAAAGTGATTTGATAACCATTATAAATGTTTCCCCTTTATACAAGATATTTTACAAAAAAGAAACTGAAACCTAGAAAGTAAGTTCCTCTCAGTAAAAATAATTAGACTACAAGTATCCTGATACCTCGTCTATTCTACTTTACTTCATCACATTTTGATTAAAAAGATAGTCTTGATTCTAACTGAATTGCTTTCAAGACTGTTAACTTTTAGTTACTTAAAAAATAAATTCTCAGTGCCTATTATGAACAAAACATGATGCTAGGTGTTATGGATAGTTCAGGATGTACTATCCTGATTTCAGGAGGTACTATCCAGGGATTTCCTCCTTGAGGGAGCTTATCAGTAAGTTAGGGAAGCCAGCAGGCATGGCGAGTAAAGGAACAGTGGAAGTCAGTAATAGATAAGAGCTAACTAGTGCACAGACAACACAAGCCACAGTGTTCAGAGTGGGCAAGACCCACGAGTTCTGAGATGGCCATGATAAATCTCAAAGAAAGAGTGGCCTTGGACCTAATAAGTAAACAAACAACCCGATTTTTAAAAAATGGGTAAAAGATTTAGATAGACACCACGCCAAAGATATACAGATGAAAGATAAGCAAATGAAAAGATGATCAAAATCATGTCATTAGAGAAATGCAAATTAAAACAATGAAATATCACTACACAGATTAGAATGATCAAATTCAGAACACTGACAACACCAAATGCTGGTGGGGATGTGGAATAGCAGGAACTTTCATTCATTCATGGTGGGAATAAAAATGGCACAGACACTTTGGAAGATAGTTTGGCAGTTTCTTACAAAACTAAACATATTCTTATCAGATAATCCAGCAATTATATTTCTTGATATATGCCTAAAGGAGTTGAAAATGTGTGTTCACACAAAGCCCGACACAGGAATGTTTACAGCAGCTTTCTTCATAGTTGCCCAAACCTATAAACGATCAATATGCCCTTCAATAGGTGAATGGATAAACGCACTGTGGTACAATGGAGTACTATTTGGTGCTATAAAGAAGTGAGCTGTCAAGCCATAAAAAGACACGAAGGAAACCTAAACACATATTTCTAGGTGAAAGAAGCTAATTTGTAAAAGCTATATACCATATAATTCCAATGATATGACATTCTGGAAAAGGCAAAATGATGGCAGCAGTAAAAAAATCAGTGATTGCTAGTGGTTGGGGGAGGGAGGGAGAAACAAATGGTGAAGCACAGGGGATTTTTAGGACAGTGAAACTATTCCGTGTGACAGTAGTGATGGACACATGTCATTATACATTTGTCAAAACCTATAGATTCTGCAACACAGAGTGAACATTATTGTAAAGTATGGACTTTAGTTAATAACAATGTATCAGTGTCAGTTCATCAATTGTAGCGAATGTACCACACTAATAGGAGATATAAATAATAAAGGAACTGTGTGGGGAGGGTGGGGGAGGGGGTACGTGCACACTGTACTTCCTGATCAATTTTTCTGCAAAGCTAAATTGCTCTAAAAATCTATTAATTTTTTTAAAATCATAAAACATGTTTTGTAAGTGGTCTTGTCCTGGTCAGGATTCCTATAGACCAAAGGGGCTAGGAAGGAAGGCCCAGGTGACGGATATAGCAGAGTGCAAAACTCTCAAGGGAAGAGGCTATGTCCACAGAGGGCCAGAGAGAAATAAGCAGCACTAGAAATAAGAAGTTAGGTCTGCTATTCTCTGTCCCTGCAGCTCTGGGTCTAAAGTTGCAAAGTTGATGTCAAAAGAGCTGCATTTGAATCCTGGCACTATCCCTTAAGGGCTATATGGGCTTCATAAAATCCCTTAAGCTTTATGAACAGCAGCATGGGGGAAACAATGCATGCAGGACTACAGAAAGGCTCAAATGAGATAGTGTATGTGAAATTTCTTTGTGAATTCTCAAGTGCTATAGAAACATTAGTTATTGTTACCATAAAAAAGAAAGCTTCCCACTGCTTTTATTGCTTTAATGATGCCCCTTTCTTGGCAACTAGCTGCCTTGTGACAGAGCAGCTCTGTCTTGTTGAAATAGAGTCACCTAAGTTTACACTTTCTTCATCTGTCTTACATTGAAGTTTCTCCTAAACATTGTCTTTACTTCTTATTTGTATATTTGGCCAGTCTCTTGCTGACACACCACGTTCTGGATGGTATCAGACATTCCAAGGGCAACTTCGGTGGTATTAAGTGTCAGAAATCTGCAAAGGCTGTGAAGTGTCTAGAGGAGCTCAGGTCTGGATTGATAGTCCTTGAACTTGATGATTTTCTTCTGATCACCTCCCAGTTCCTTCTCCACTCTACTACTCCCTACCCCAGTCTCCCCTCCAGTAGGGATTTTGTGATGTTTTCTGCTCAAAATCTCTCATTAAGAGAGAATCAAGTTAAAAGGCAGCTAGAGACATAGGGACATAGTTAATCTGTTATGATTAAGGAGCATTACATCAGGCCAATAGTTCAAAGTAACCCATATGTTACCTCAACAAACACAGCAAGCCCGTTATGAGAAAAACTGGATGATGTTTAACCATTCCAAAGGAGGAAATAAAGTTGTAGAGCTCCTCCTCTTCACAGATTATCTTATTTAATCTTCACAAACCTTTGTTAAAGTGTGCTTTACTACCAACCAAACTTTACGGACAATGAAACAGGTTTAGAAATTTTCACTGACTTACCCTAGTTCAGCCTCATTACTGAAAGAGTTAAAACCTCACTCCCCTTCTGCTGATCCTAAGCCCAATGTCCTGGCTACCACAGTCTTTTTCTGCCACTTTCCTCCCAAATGGTAGACATGTTATGTTTTGGTGGTGATAATCACTAAAGAATAAAAACCCAGCCAATTGACCAGCATGTGTTGGTGCCCATGGGGCTGGGATTCCTCGGGTGTTTTCATTCAACATACTGCAAACATTTAATGAGGTCTAGTGTGTATCAAACTTGTGGTAGGTGCTGTCACTTTAATGACAAAAAAAACATGTTTCCTTCTATCAAGAAACTTTCAATCTCATAGGAGAGACAAACATGTCTCTTATAAGGTCACTGAAGAGTACGGCTTTTATGACTGAGGTATCCAAAGACTGTAATGGGCAAGGATCAACCAGAGATAGATAGAAATGATTACATAGAAGAGGCAGGGGAAATGGGGTTGAAGAGACAAGGGCAGACAGAAGAGTTGTCTGAGTATAAATTTTGTAGTTTTGACTTTCAAACCATGTAAATGTTTCACATGTTACAAAATTAAATTGAATTAAGGAAAAAAAGACTTCAGTGAGGGTACATAGAAGGGAGACACCTGTTTATTCTGGGGGGTGGGAAGAGATTATAAAAGACTTCCTAGAGGAAGTGAACTTTGAAGTAAATGGTTTTGTTTTCTTTCACTTTTTGTTTGTTTATGTATGTTTTAGCTTAGTCTAAAAGGATGAGTGAATGAAGAAATGCTTAAACGACTATTATCGTTGCTTTTTTCTTCAATCACAGATGGTGGCACGATCTGTACCACCCATTCAAATGTGGAATGCATGAAAAAGGGCAGGCCTGGGGAGCTGGAGAGAGCAAGTTGCTTAGGTGGTGATTAATAGTGTGACAACTGGCAAAACCTTTCACCTCCCTAAGCATCATTTGTAAATTGAGGAAGATGTACAGGGTGGACTTCAAAATTATTTTTCATACTAGGATTCTACAAAAAATTACCAGTAGCCTATTGCCTATACTATGACTATATTTTCTTGAGCTATCAATTTAAAGAGCCACTCCTAAGTTAACAGATGGTTATCCTTCACAATTAGAATGCAAACCTAGATTCTGGAATTTATTAATTGTTCTTCACAGTTGTGGTCATTTAATCATAAAATATTCACCACCTAAGTCTTGTAACTCCTGGCCTTTCTTTCTCATGGGAAGGGGAGAAATTGCTCAGAAGGATAACCTTCCCACTTGGGTCAACAAGAGCTGCAACTGGTTCTAAGGAGGATGTCTTATTGCTGTCAAATTGACCAGAGTTGTCACACGTGAAGCTCGCTGTCACTGCATCTTGCTCAGAACCAGCCCCTTAGCTTGCTGAGTCAAGCTGTGCTGACTCCTGGTGATAGAATTTTAATGTGAGCGATGACAGAGGCCTTGGAGTTAATGTGTGCACGGAGGTGACAGTTTTGAATGTCAGCCAAAGCACAAAGGCTTGTCTGAAATTAATTTGGGGGGTGGCAGAAAGTCGTGGGAAGATGGAGAGAAATAGTTTGAAGGAGAATTGAGATAGGTTGAGTCAAATCTACTACCATCTGCTACAAATGAAAGTATCGTTCTATGTACAGAAACAATATCCTAGCCTGGAAGTAAAAAAAAAAAAAAAGTATTGGCCTCATCAAATAATTCTGTTGGTTTAATTTTTAATCAATCTGTTGTACAATTTTCCACTTTAAATCTCTTTGACCCAATTTCCCCTTGTTAAAACAGGGTTGCAAAAAGTGGACACGGATCTCCTGATGATATGATTTAAAACTTAATCATTTAAGGGAGCAATACTTAATTTTCAACTGATTAAATGAACCAAACTGTATCTCGTATACCTTAATTTTTCTTTCACATTGTCGCTTATTAAAAATTCTGAAATATTTTCCCCGTTATTTGGAGGACAGCACTCAAATCATTAATCTACCTGTGGTAGGCAGAATAATACCCAAAGATGTCCGTATCCTAATCCCTAGAACCTGTGGGTATGTCATGTGTCATGGCAAGGGGAAATTAAGGTGGAAGATGGAATTAAGGTTGAGGGGAGCATCTGGGTCTGTGTTTTTGAGAAAAAGCCAAGGGCAAAGGGGAAAAACCAATCGCAAAGGCCTAGTCCAAAGACCAGTTATAAAATCAGAAACTTGGGACACGACCTAGATTTTTGAGGCCAGATGGCTATAGAAAAAAGGTGATTAATAAGATGTTTTCTAGGAAATTAGTGTCAATGACTCACTTTTGTGGTAGGCCAGCATGTGGGATTAGTCCATGTTGACCATTAGGTGACGTTTATGTCTAACTATGAAGGTGCTTCATTATCTTCAACCGCCCCGATTCCATTCATCAGTCAAGCCTCGTTCAAGACCAACCTCCTCCACGATGCTTTTCCTGAATATTCCAGCCCCTGTTATCTCCTCCTCTGAGAGCCTAGCATTTGCCTCTTATATCTCTCATTTGGTAGTTGCAATTCTTGACTTCATATTTTTAATTAAGCAAATCTATTGTATGTACAACTGTAAAAAGTGAAGTATAAAGCAGACATTTAAAATCATTCAGAACTTTACCACCCAAACATAACCAATGTTTCATTCACGTATTTATCTTTCTAGACTGATATTCTTTGTTCTCTGAAATATTTTTTCATGCACACACACACATAAATTCATTTTGTATATATTTTCTAAAATAAAATATGTTGTAGGAAATTGTACATAAAATTATGTATATCAAATTTATTACAAATTAACTTAGCATAAAATTATTTGATATGCCCAGTAATCACAGTATTATTGTGACATTTAAACTTTTCACCTGTATATACCTTTTCAACACAGTCAAGTTGTACGTATTTGAGGTAAGAGAGCAACATTTTGTATATTTTTTTCTGTTCCCACTGATACCCAGCCTAGTACATTGCACATTTTAGAGCCTAAATAAATATAGATTGATTAAAAAGTTGTGATTGGAAAATCCTAGAAACACATTTTACATAGAGATAGATAATATTTGTTATTGATGTGCTTTCAGATTTCACCAAGCAATTCCAATAATTATTTCTGTACAGAGAATTTTTAAAAAGTTGCACCACACTAGTATTTTCACAGTGGTTTGATTATTATAAATCTGGAGGCTTGTCATTTAGCATCAGAATTACTTGTTAAAATGGGAAAGGAGATAAACAGAGATAGGGTCCTTGTTAACTCATTAATATTCTCTATAAAGAAAGATGTTGCAGGAAAGAAATAGCCGCAGTAATACGTGTAATCAATCTAGCCAGGGAAAAGTGATGTAATTTGTTATCTTTACAGAGTTGCTCTGTTCGCTAGTCAGCTAGTTGGCATATTTATCAAATGCCCAGTTGCTGCATAATAGTGTACTGTCTCTCTGGTAGGCATGGTACTTGAACTTCATTCACTTATTCATTCACTCACTCAATCACTATTCATTCTTTAACCTGCATTTTTGGCATGCCTATTATATGCAAGTCACTATTATAGGTCCTGGAATAATAAAGGCAAGCAAGATAGTTTTATCCTCAAGACAGAATCATTGAAGGGGAAAGTCACAAAAACAGAAAATGAAAAAATGAAAAAATATGGAAGTGAATTCTGATGAGATATGCATAAGCTAATTCCTACCCTCAAAGAGTTTAAGGCTGAAGAGCAGAGAGCATATTACAAAAGAAAATGTAGTCTTTCCTTCCAACTGTGGTGTCATGCCCAGGAATACTGATTTCGGCAGAAATCAGATCTTAAACTGGGCTCTTTCTTTAGCAAGACTGAAAAGTAAGGTGTCAGACTTTGTCTGAGATTCAGGAGATATCAGAGCAGGCAGCAAGATAAGTTGCAAGCATTCATGTGGAAAAGGCACTGTACTAGTTTTCTAGGGCTGCCATAACAAAGTACTACAGACTGGATGGCTTAAACAGCAGAAACTGATTTTGTCAGAGTTCTGGAGACTAGAAGTCTGAGATCAAGGTGTCAGCAGGGTTAGTTCCTTCTGCAGCTTCTCTCTTTGGCTTGTAGATGGCAGTTTCTACCTGTATCTACATGTGGTCTTCCCTCCATGGGTGTCTGTGTCCTAATCTCTTCTTATAAGGACATATTAAATTAGAGATCACCCACATGCCCTCATTAAAACTTAACTACCTCGGGCGGCCAGGTGGTGCACTGCTATAGTGCGCCGCTTGGGAAGCGCGGTGGCGCTCCCGCCGAGGGTTCGGATCCCACATACAGACCAGCCGCTCACTGGCTGAGCGAGGGGCGGGAGCAACACCGAGGGTTGCGATCCCGTGGCAGGTCCCAGTCCGGTGCGGGCGTGACACTGAGGGTTGCGATCTGTTGCCGGGCATGAAAAAAGACAAAAAGGAAAAAAAAAAAAAACAAAAAAAAAACTTAACTACCTCTTTAAAGATCCTGTCTCCAAATATAGTCACATTCCGAGGTACTAAATTTGGGGAGGGGGCACAATTCAGCCTATAACAGTCACCAAGGGTGGGTCGAGCAGAGTCAGAAATCCTAAGCTCTAAAATGAGAACAAATCCAATTCAGACAGGGTGGTTAGCCAGGTGCTGATATAAGAGCCTAGTTGAGGTATGGCTCGGCTAAGCTGCATTTCACTTTATAACTTGCATGCTGCTAGATGGGGGTCTATTATTAGTACAATGGGGTATATGGTTGATTTTACTTTTATTTATTTATTTTTAAAATTTTTATTTATGTTTTTTATCAAACAATAATTTATTATATATATTTGTGGGGTAGTGTTGAATATGAATACCTGTGAACAATGCACGATGATAAAATCAGGATAATTAGCATGTTCCTCATTAAAAATGTAATCATTCCTTGTGTCCATGAACCAATTTCTCACTAACCCTTCTCCCCCTCCCCCTTTCCCACTTCTAGTAACCACATTTACGTTCTCTCCTTCTGAAGGTTCAACATACTATTGTGATCTTCATTTCTTTCTTTCTCTCTTGCTTTCTTTTTTGCTTTTTCACTTCCGCTTATGAGTGAGGACACAGTATTTCTCATTCTGTGCCTGGTTTGTTTCATTTAACATAATTTTCTCCAAGCTCATCCAGGTTGCTGCGAATGGCAGAATTTCGTTGTTTTTTATGGCTGAGTAGTACTCCATTGTGTATATGTACACCACAATTTCTTTATCCAGTAATTCGTCAATGGACATTTAGGTTGATTTCATATCTTGGCTATTGTAAATAGAGCTGTGATAAACATGGGAGTGTAGGTATCCCTTTGACATGATGATTTCCAGTCCTTTGGGTATATAGTATATTAGCCCATTTCTGTTGTTTATAAAAAATACATGAAACTAGGTAATTTATAAGAGAATGAAATTTATTGCTTACAGTTTCAGGGGCTAGGAAGTCCAAAGTCCATGAAACACATCTTGTGTGTGTCTTATTTTGTTGTGGCTTTACAGCAATGCAGGGGTCTCATGGCAGAAAATGGTGGAGAAGAGAGAGAGAGACTCTCAAGTGTTCTTTCAAAGCCCTCGGAATCATTCCCTTGACTACCATTACTAATCCATTCACTATGGTGTGATCCTACAATCTAAGGAACACAATTTAAGCTTCAATGAGTTTGGGGAGGGGCATTTAATCCACAGCATATACCCAGTAGTGGGATTACAGATCACATGGTACTTCTATCTGTAGTTGCTTGACAAAGCTCCATACTGTCTTCCACGGCTGTACTAATTTACAATCCCAGCAACAATGCATAAGTGTTCCCTTTTCTCCGCATCCCGACCAGCATTTCTTATTCTCTGTCTTTTGTGTAATGGCCAGTCTAACTTGGGTAAGGTGATATCTCAATGTGGTTTTGATTTGCATTTCCCTGATGATTAGTGATGCTGAGCATTTTTTAACATAGATGTTGGCTATTTGTACGTCTTCTTTTCAGAAATGTCTGTTCAGCTCCTTTGCCCATTTTTAAAATCAGTTTTGTTTTGTTTTTTTATTGTTAAGGTGTTTGTGTTCATTGTATATTCTGGATATTAATCTCTTGTTGGATGTATAGTTTGCAAGTATTTTCTCCCATTCTATAGGTTGTCTTTTCACTCTATTCTTTGCTTTGAAGAAGGTTTTTAGTTTGATATAATCCCATTTTCTTATTTTTTCTTCGTTGCCTCTGCTTTGGGGTCTCATTCATAAAGTCTTTGCCTAGTCCTACATCCTGAAGTGTTTCCCCTATGTTTTTTTCTGTTAGTTTTATAGTTTTAGGTCTTACGTTTAAGTCTTTAAAAATTTAAGTCTAAATTTTGAGTTGACTTTGGTATATGGTGAGATGTATGAGTCTAGTTTCATTCTTCTACACATGGATGTCTAGTTTTCCCAGTACCATTTGCTGATGAGACTGTCCTTTCTCCAATGTATGTTCTTGGTGACTTTGTTGAAGATCTGTTGTCTGTAAGTATGTTGATTTCTGGGTTCTCTATTCTGTTCCATTGGTGTGAATTTCTGTTTTTATGCTAGTACCATGCCGTTTCAGTTTCTATGGTCTTGCAGTATAATTGCAGGTAGTATAATGCCTCTGGCTTTATTTTATTTATTTATTTTTTGCTCAGAATTGCTTTGGCTATTCAGGATTGTTTGTTGTTCTATATGAATATTAGGATTCTTTTTTTCTATTTTTGTGAAGAGTGTCATTCACATTTCAATGGGGATTGCATTGAATCTGTAGATGGCTTTGGGTAGTATGGACATTTTCACCACATTAATTCTTCTGATCCATGTAATGTCTTTCCATCTTTTGTGTCTTCTCTAATTTCTTTCAGCAGTTTTGTTTTTCTTATTGTGGCAATCTTTCACCTCCTTGGTTAAATGTATTCCTAGGCGTTTTATTCTTTTGGTAGCTATTGTTAATGGGCTTGCTTTCTTGAATCATTTTTCTGCTTGTTCATTGTTGATGTATAAAAATGCTACTGATTTTTGTGCATTGATTTTGTATTCTGCAAATTTACTGAATTCATTTACCAGCTCTTGGATTTTTTTGGTAGACTTTTTAGGTTTTTCTATATATAGAACAAGTCATATGCAACAGGGACAATTTAACTTTGTCTTTCCAATTTGGATACCCTTTATTTCTTTCTCTTGCCTGATTGCTTCTAAAACTATGTTGGATAGGAGTGGTGAGAGTGGGCATCCTTGTCTTGCTTCTGTTCTTAAAGGAAATGCTTTCAGCTTTTTCTCATTCAGAATGATGTCATCAGTGGGTTTGTCACATATGGCTTTTATCGTGTTGAGATACTTTCTTTCTATATATAATTTACTGAGAATCTTTATCATCAAGGGATGTTGAATTTTGTCAAATGCTTTTCCTATGTCTATTGAGATAATCATAGGGTTTTGTCCTTGATTTTGTTGATGTGGTATATCACATTTATTGATTTGTATATGTTGAGCCATCTTTGCATCCCTGGAATGAATCCTACTTGATAATAGTGTGTGATCTTTTTGATGTACTATTGTATTGTTTGCTAATTTTTAATTGAGGATTTTTGTGTCTATGTTCTTCAAGGTTACTGGCCGGTAGTTTTCTTTTTTTGTTGTGCTCTTGTCTGATTTTGGTATCAGGGTGATGCTGGCTCCACAGAATGAGTTTGGGAGAATGGCCTCTGTTTACTTTTTTTGGAATAGTTTGAAGAGAATTGGTATTAATTCTTCCTTAAATGTTTGGTAGAATTCAGCAGTAAAGCCATCTGGTTCTGGGCTTTTCTTTGTTGGGAGACTGCTGATTACTGCTTCAATCTCATTGCTTATTATTGGTTTGTTCAGGTTTTCTATTTCTTGGTTCAGTCTTGGTAATTTGTATGTATCTGGAAATTTATCCATTTCCTAGGTTTTCAAATTTGTTGGTGTATAGTTGTTTATAATAGGCTCAAATGATTCTTTGTATTTCTGGGGTATCAGTTGTAATGTTTTCACTTTCCTTTCAGATTTTTGTTATTTGAGTCTTCTCTCTCCTTTTTTAGTTAGCCTAGCTTAATATCTGTCTATTTTGTTTATCTTCTCAGAAAAACAACTTCTTGTTTCATTGATCTTTTGTATCATTTTGGGGGGTCTCTATTTCATTTAATTCTACTCTGATCTCGATTATTTCTTTCCATCTACTAATTTGGGGATTGGATTGTTCTTGTTTTTGTAGTTCTTTGAGGTGTAACATTAGGTTGTTAATTTGAAATCTTTCTGTTCTTTTGATGTAAGTGTTTATTGCAATAAACTTCCCTCTTAGTACTGCTTTTGCATTATTCCAATGGTTTTGTAATGATGTGTCTTTATTTTCATTAGTTTCAAGAAATTTTCTGATTTCCTGTTTAAGTTCTTCTTGTATCCATAGGTCATTCAGGAGCATGTTGTTTAATTTCCATGGGTTTGCATAGTTTCCAGAGTTCTGCTTATTATTGATTTCTTGTTTTAATCCAATTGTAGTCTGAAAAGATACTTGAAATTATTTCAATTTTTAAAAACTTGTTGATACTTCATTTGTGACCTAACATGTGGTCTGTCCTGGAGAATGTTCCATGTGCTGATGAGAAGAATGTATATTCTGTAGCTGAGAATGTTCCATGTGCTGATGAGAAGAATGTATATTCTGTAGCTCTAACATGTGGTCTGTCCTGGAGAATGTTCCATGTGCTGATGAGAAGAATGTATATTCTGTAGCTGTTGTATGAAATGTTCTGTAGATATCTGCCAAGTCCAATTAGTCTAATGTGTGATTTAAATCATCTATTTTTCTGTTGATTTGTTGCCTAAATGATCTGTACAATGCTAAGAGAGGGGTGTTCAGGTTCCACACTATTATCATATTAGTATCTATCTCTTTCCTAAGGTCTAATAGTGTTTTCTTTATATATCTGGCTGCTCCAATGTTGGGTGCATATATATTTATGATTGTTATATCTTCTTACTGAATAGATCCCCTTATCATTATATAATGGCCATCTTTGTCACTTTTTATAGTTTTTGGTTTAATGTCAATTTTATGTTATTTAAGAAAAGGTACTACAGCTCGTTTTTGGTTTCCATTTGCATGGCATATTTTTTCCATCCCTTCACTATTAGTCTGTGTTTGTCTTTATGGGTCAGGTAAGTCTCTTATAGATAGCATGTAGTTGAGTCTAGCTTTTTAATCCAATCGGTCTGTCTGTGTCTTTTTGTGGGGAATTTAATCGATTTACATTTAGGATTGTTATTGAAAGGTATTGTCTTACTCCTGACGTTTAATTGCTTTTCATATGGTTGATTTAAGTATCTTTTGTTCCTTTCTTTCCATTAAATTGTTTGTCTTTGGTGTTGTGGGTTTTTTGATGTGGTATGGTATTGTTTCTTTCTGTTTCTCATTTTTATATTTGCTCAACTAGTGGCGTTTATTCTTTCTCTGTATTCATGGTGTTGATTATTATTTTGGGGGTTCCAGGTATAGGACTCATTTAAGGATTTGTTGTAGAGTTGGCACATGATGGTGAAGTTCTGCAGCTTTTGTTTGTCTGGGAAATACACTATTTCTCCTTCATTTTGAAGGACAGCCTTGCTGCGTATAGTATCCTTGGCTGGCAGTTTTTTCTTTTAGTACTTTGAATATATCATCCCAATCTCTTCTGGCCTGTACAGTTTCTGTTGAGAATTCTGTTAGTCTGATGGGGACTCCCTTATAGGTGACTTGGTGCTTTTCTTTTGCTGTTTTTAGGATTCTTTCTCTGTCTTTGAGTTTTGCCAGTTTGACTATCATGTGTCTTGGAGAGGACATTTTTGGATTGGATCTATTTAGAGAACTTTGAGCCTCTTGGGTCTGAAAGTCCATATCTCTACCAATACCTGAGAAGTTTTTGGCTGTTATTTCATTGGATTTATTTTCAATGACTTTTCCTTTCTCCTCCTGCTCTGGAATAACCACAATTCTAGTGTTTGTGTGCTTAAGGGGGTCTTGTAGCTCTCTTAGATTTCCTTCATTTAAAAATTTTATTTATTTATTTATTTATTGTCTGCTTTGGTTGTTTGAAAAAGACTGTCTTTGAGATCAGAAATTCTTTCTTGTGCTTACTCTAGCCTGCTGCTTATGCTCTCAATTGTAGTTTTTATTTCATTGAATGAATCTTTCAGTTCCAAGAGTTCTGCTACATTCTTTTTTATGGTGTTTTTCTCTTTGTAAATTTCCTCCTTCAAGTTCTGTATTGTTTTTCTCATTTTGTCATGTTGTCTAACTGAGTCTTTTTGTATCTCCCTGAGTTTCTTTAAGATTGCTGCTCAGAATTCCTTTTCAGACATTTCAAGGGTTTCCCACTATATGGGATCTGGTACTTGAGAATTATTATATTCCTTTGGTGGTGTCATATTTCCTTGTTTTTTAATATCTCTATGTTGATGTCTAGTCATCCAGTAGAGCAGTTGCTTCTTCTATTACTCTGGAGTGGGCTTTGAAGAGAGAGACTTCCTCCTGTAGATATGTTTTATATTGATTGTTTAGTAGGGTGTTTTATTATTGGTTCCAGGTAGATGCAGTAGTGTAGTCTTCATGTGGGTACTTCTGCAGTATCCAGTGTTGGAGTTGTGTGTGAGTGCCTCTGTGGTGTAGGCACTGGTGCACTTAGTGATTTCTTGCTGAGGTTAGTGACATTGTGTTGGGATGTTGAGGATGTGAGCTAGCTCTTGAGGTCTTGGGTGAAGTGCCCAGGTGCCTTGTCACTCTTTGGCTTGGGTAGGTGACCCTAGGTGGACTTGTTGGCTCCCCAGCCAGTGTTCCATGACCCTGATGGGTGCACTGGGTATACTGATTCTCTTCAGCTTGAATGGGTGACCTTGGGTAAGGTTTCTTTTTCCATGTTTCTATAGGCCAAGGCTTCTCCTGGGTCCTTGCTTCCTTTGGGTGGGGGATGGGTTGCTGGTGGCTGGAAATTTTCTTCTGTACACTATTTGGCTATCCTGAGTTTCTGTATTCTCTGGGTTCTGGGCATGTGTTTCTCCCTGAGTCAAAGCAGTCATGTATGCTGCACATGGGGTGTAATTCCCTCTGTGGACTGGGCCACTGGGGTAGGGTCTGCACTGGCTTACCTCTTTCTTGCAGCTCTGTTTGTGACCCTTCTTGTCAATGTATGGTGGTGATGATGGGTCCTCCTCACAACCAGTCTGACTGGTGCAGTGACAGTGGTAGTGATGTGTATGGCTGCTGCATTGCAGGCATTGGGATCCTACACCCAGCTGGCTAATGCTTCAGTATCAGCAGAGGGTCCTGCCCACAGCTGGTCTGGTTAATGTGGTGGCCTGGGAGGGGATCCAGCATGTGGTGGGTCTGGCTGGTGTGATAGTAGCAGTGGCAGCTATACTGTAGGCGGCTATGGCATGGTTCCCACACATAGCTGGGCTGACTTGTGCAGCAGCTTGGGATAGGGATCCCATGTACAACCAGGGTAGGATCCTGCACACAGCTGGTCTGACTAGTGTAATGGTGGCGTGGACGGCTATGGGAGCACTGTAGGCAGAGGTGGCAGGGGATTTTCCCTCACAGCTGGTCTGGTTACTGCTTCACCATCAGCAGGAGGGTCACTCACCCAGCCAGTCTGGCTGGTACAATGGCTATGGCAGTAGACACACTGTATACCACTATGATGGGGGGGCCTGCATGCAGCCAGGCTGGCTGATGAAGTGGCTTGGGTGGGGTTACCATGCACAACTGATTTGCCTGGTATGGTGGCATGGATGGCTGCTGGTGATGGTCACCACACTGCAGGTGGCTGCAGCAGGTGTCAGTCATATGGCTGGGCTGGCTGGTGCAGCATTTGGGCAGGGATCCTGTGCATGGCTGGTCTGGTCAGTGCTTCAGTACCAGTTTGGATGGTTACCAGCAGCAGCCATGGCTGGAGTCATGCTACAGGCAGCAACAGCATGAGGTGGGGTGAAACTCACTGTGAGAAGGCAAACAACAGCTCTGGGTCCTGACAGTGTCACCAGAGAGTGCAGCAGTGGTAGCAGTGGGCCTGTTCTGGTCTTCTTCAGCATGAGGAATGCATCTTGGGTTCCTTTGCTCCATTTTCCCACAATCTTCCCTGCTTTATTTCTTTTTTGACCCATTGGTCAGTTAGGAGCATGTTGTTTAATTTCTATGTATTTGTGTAATTTCCAAAGTTTTGTTTGTTTAAAATTTCTAATTTTATACCATTTGAGGTTGAAAATGTATTTGATATGATTTTAATCTTTTTAAATTTATTGAGACTTGATTTGTGGTCTAACATGGTCTATCCTGGAGAACATTCCATGTGCTGATGAGAAGAATGTATATTCTGTAGTTGTTGGATGAAATTTTCTGTACATGTCTGTCATTTGGTCTGAAGTATTGTTTAAATCCAATATTTCTCTGCTAATTCTTTGTCTAAATGATCTGTCCAATGCTGAAAGTAGCATGTTAAAGTCCCCAACTATTATTGTGTTGGGGTGTATCCCTCCCCTTAGATCCAATAACAATTACTTTATATATCTGGGTATTCCAATGTTGGGTGCATATATATTTATGATTGTTATGTCTTCTTGCTGCACTGATCCTTTTATCATTGTATAATGTCCTTCTTTGTCTCTTTTTATAGTTCTTGGCTTGAAGTCTACATTATCTGATATAAGTATGGCAACTCCTGCTTTTTGGTTTCCACTTTCATAGAATGTCTTTCTCCATCCCTTCACTATTAGTCTATGTGTGTCTTTATTGGTTAAGTGAGCTTCTTGCAGGCAACATATAGTTGGGTGCGGTTTTTTAATCCATTCATCCATTCTGTATCTTTTAAGTGGCAAATTTAATCCATTTATGTTTAGGGTTGTTATTGAAATGTATTGCTTTATTCCTGCCATTTTATTACTATTTTATAGTTGTTTTATATTTCTTTTGTTTCTTTCTTTCCCTTTTATTGTTTATTTTTGCAGTTTGGTGTCTTTTTTTTTTTTTTTTTAAAGATGACTGGTAAGGGGATCTTAACCCTTGACTTGGTGTCAGCACCACGCTCAGCCAGTGAGCAAACCAGCCATCCGTATATGGGATCCGAACCCGTGGCCTTGGTGTTATCAGCACCGCACTCTCCCGAGTGAGCCACAGGCCGGCCCGATAACTGGGATTTTTTTTTTTTTTGTACTTTTTGAGACCTGCCGCACCGCGCTCAGCCAGTGAGTGCTGTGAGTGCACTGGTCATCCCTATATAGGATCCGAACCTGCGGCAGGAGCGCTGCTGCACTCCCAGCGCTGCACTCTCCCGAGTGCGCCACGGGCTCGGCCCTGGTGTCTTTTTGTAATGATGAGATACATTTTCTTTAACTGGCCAGCCCCCTGTATGGTTGATTTTACCCTTTTATTTTGCTTTAAACATTCCTGATGACTGTGCCCTACTGAAGACAACCATGTGTTCTAGAAGTTTGAGAACTTGGGAAGAGGGCAGGAGAGGACACATTAACCACAGTCCTCATAATTGAAATGTGGTAAATTATTTCACCCAAATCCTATTCCAAGGAGCTATTCCCTCTGAAATTTCACAATAGCCCAATATCAATACCCTAAAGTACAGAAGTGAAGAAATTGAATACTGCAACTGAAGCAATAGGAAACTAAAATAAAAATACATTAAACTAGTGTTTTAAATTTCTCCAGTGTTATGACTCACTGCCTAAAAATCACAGCTTTCTAGCTTCTTCCTTTGGTATTCTGACTTGGGTGCTGGGTTAGTACATGGAAATTTGTATTTTTTAAAATAGCACTATAGGTGTTCCTTGTATTTTTAGAAGTTTGGCAAACAAAAGGAGTCAACAATATCAGTTTGTCTTCCAGCTCTTTCTATCTGTTCTGCCACCATTTGTGTGTCTTTCATCAATGTGACCATGACACTCATGGTCACAAAATGACTGCTGTAGTATTACATCAGCAGCAGAAGAGTACCTGTGTCTCTGGCATGTTTTTGAAAGAAAGAAGAAAAGAAAGAGAAAGAGTGAGAGGAAGAAAGAGAGAGGAAGGGAAGAAGGAAGGAAAAAGGAAGGAAAGAAGGAAGGAAGGGGGGAAAGAAGGAAGGAAGGGAGGAAAGAAGGAGAAGAAGGGAGGAGAGGAAAGAGGAAGAAGCAAGGAAGGATGGAAGGATCCTAATTTAGAAGTTTCTCAGCATATCTCTCCTGTTGTCTCATTGCAGAACTGTAACACATACCTACCTTTAAACTATGGAGAATGGAATTACCACATTTGACGTGGATTGTTCAGAATTTACCATTAAACTGATGTTCAACTTTTTCTAAGCACGTATCTTTACAGAGGTGGATGTACATTCGAATAACAAGAAAGAATGATAGCGGATTTAGTGGGCAAACAATGGTGCCCACTACAAGTATGTACAGTTAATACAATAATTTTAGCAGTCAGAGTAAAATTAGAATTAGATAATTAAGGTGATAAGAAAAAGCTAATATTTATTAAGTATTTATTATGTGAAAGACACCATGTTCTAAGGGCTTTATGTGGATTAAAACACTTGATCCTCACAACATACTATGATGCAAGTGCTGTTGTTATTCCCGTTTTACAGATGAAGAAACTGAGGCACATACATTAAGTAGCTTATTTAAGATCACACAGCTGTTAAGTGGCTGAGCCAGTATTTGAGTGCAGGAATTCTGGGCTCCAGAACTACACTCCAAATCATATTCAATTCCACATGAGCAAATAACAAAGCTGTATCCCACAAATACAAATGGTGCTTGTGTAAAAATTGATGAAATTGGTTTGGTGCCTGGCTGCACTGTTAATTTCATCCTCCATACAACAAGCACAAATTAAATACCTTCTGTCTGCAAAAGATGGTACCAAAAGCCAGGAAATTTCAAGAATCAGTAAAAAGTGATACAACTCTCTTGAAGAAGTTTAAAATGTAGTGGAGGAAATAGGCATGCAAACAATTAATTGTTATATAGTATTTTTATAAAGGTAGAATGCAGCAATCACTAAATAAAGTACAAGGAACATGTTGTTAGATTGAAGATAAAAGAGCAGTTAATTCCAGCTGGATGGATCAGAGAGATTCGTGAAGAAAGATTTCATTAGGTGTGTATGTGGGGGAGAGGAGGACATTTCAGCTTGTGGAAAGGTAAGAAATCACAGAACTGAGTGCATGTTACATTGTATTTTGTGAGTGAATTGGTGTAGCTGGAATGTAGGGAACTTAGGGAAATACTGAAAAGTGAGACTGTGAAGACATTACAATTTAAAGGAGGTACCATGTCATATGTAAAATTAACCTCTATATGTAGAGAGCCATGATTATTAGACAGGTTTGTTATTAAGGTGATGGGTGACTTTTTATTTATTTATTTATTTTTTGACCCATAAGGGGATTGCAACCCTCAGCACAGTGTGGTCTGCACTACGCTCAGCCGATGAGTGCACCGGCCATCCCTATATAGGATCCAAACCCGTGGCCTCAGTGCTACCAGCACCACACTCTCCCGAGTGTGCCATGGGGCCGGCCCATGGGTGACTTATTTTGACTCTCAATTCTTGTATCTTGACAATACTCAAGGAAGGGTGTTCCCTTCCCACCTCTGCTTAAATAATTCATCTGGCACCTTTAGGGCCCATTTTAATCTTTTCTTTACACATCTGGCCTTTATCACAATATATGTTACACTCATTCTAGTATTACTGAGTGACTGTTTTATCTTTTCAACTAGATTAGAATTTCATAAAAGAGATTATAATTTCAAATATTTTTGAAGTCACCTGCAATGCCTGACCCAGTTTTGTTTACACTGTATCCAATCAATGTGTGTGGAATAACAGCCCACATTAGAGCTATTCCTTATAGGAATTCTCAGAGATTTAGGTATCATTTTTATAGATGATTATAGACGGTTTGAGAATATCTCTTAGCTTTTACAGGGAGAGCTACGTGTGGGGGAGCCTCACTTTGTATGAAATGACTTCTCTGCCACTTTTTCGATTTCCCTCTAAAGTCAGGTAAGGAGAGTGTTAGACTTTCAGCTTCTCACTGACAATCCAGGGCTTCTGTCAATGCCTCAGACATCTTCTTCCCTGACTCTCTCAAGGGTTTACTTGATCTGCTACCATTCTGACATCTGTTGCCTTAATAACTGTCCTTCAGGGAGTCCATTCCCTAGCAAACCTGGCTGTGCCTCTCTTCCCAGGGCAGTTGCTCCTTTGCAGGCCTCCCTGGTTGTTTTCATGCTGGGTGTCTCCAGGGCCCTAATCAAGACTTTTGCATTCAGTTAGAGTTTTCTCATCAGCCCTGTGTGTAAATTATGCATATGTGTGAGTGCTATATAAAATGAAAACAACATTATGAAGTAAAATACATAGCCATTCAAAAATATTATACAGATACAAACGTCATGAAGTTCTAGTGTTAACATCTAAGATCTTCACATTAGGTTTTGATCAAGTACTCAGCCGAGGGTGCCTGGTGTCCTGTCTGTGCACAGGTTCTAATCTTGATTCTCTTCTTTTCTCACCTTGGTCGTTAGTATCACCTAGTTGTCGGTATTAGACAGACCACTTCCTACTTCAGAGATGCTAAGTATGATACATATTTAATCTCTCCACAATTTTCCCAAGTTCTGCCCTTCCAGGCCATCTGCCTGAGTACATGGAATTCATCAACAGCATTCTCTTGGATTATGCATTCTTTGTTTCTGTTTTGCACTGCTGTTGCACAGCTCTGCACGACTCTCTTTGGGTCATGAAAATGCTGTTATGATGAAAGGGGTTTTAAAGAACTTCCCATTTTCCTGTAGGGAAAGAAATGCTTCTGAGCTAAAAGCTGCCTAGAAGACTCATCCATTAGTCAGAAGAGCTTTTCTCTTTGTTTTCTTTCTCATAGTAAAAATGATCCTACTGAAAATAATTGACTGTCTTTAGGATTGAGGTGGGGGGTGGATGAGCAGAGCTGAAGCTTTGGTATTTAAAAGTGTTTCATACTTATATGCAGGAGTTCTATGTTTTTCCTCTAATCCACGTGCTTTCATTGACATACAATGAAATAGTTGATGGAGGAGGACAAGGATTTTGCCTTCTCTTTGTTAAGAGGAGGAACAGAGTCTAAAATGATTTAATCTCTGTGCAGTAATTGATGGAAGAGAGAGCCTACAAACCCAAACTTTCTGTTTCCTAATTCATTGGTTTACGTCTGTTGTTAATTGTCCTGGAAAATAATTGGGTAAAAGTCCTCTCCCCTCAACCTGAAAGCACTCCAGCTCCAGAGAATGGAAGCAGGTGCTCCAGTGAGCCAGCCCTCAGTCTTCAGCCCTTTCACACTAGGTGTTTTACAGGCAAGAGATATTATTTTACATACAAGAAAATCAAGGTCATTGTGGCTGAAAGTCAGCACGTGAACTGAGAACATTTGAATTTGCAGCACGCTTACATAACCATAACATCACAGTGCATCCCTCTAACTCACAGATGATAAGACAGGGATATTTCTCTCTTAAACCAAGAAGAATTGGTTTATATACCTTTCTGATGTTTAAAACTATGATAACAAAATTAACTCAGTCTTATCTCTTTATAGTGAGGGGGAGTCTGGGGGACAGGTGAGTTTGGAGGTGGGGAAGGAGGCACAAGAATGTATGTACCCAGACATTTTCTAGAATTTTCCCAATTGTACATTTTCCTACTGGCTAAGTTGTCATTCTCATCTCTCCTTGAATCAGGCAGATATGGGATTATTACTCATAGAATGTTATTGCTCAACTTATCTCTCAAAGGAATGTATTTTGGAAATAAGGTATTACTTCTCCAGGAAAGTTGAGAGCTCAGTTGTTTTGCCTCACAACAAAATGATGTGTGCATTAATGAGCTGCTGGTCTTCTAAATAGCTTTTTCCTTTAGTGAACTTCTTTTTCCCTCACAACACCCCTGTGAGATGACAGGTGGCAAACGCTATTAATCCCATTTTACAGATGAAGAAATACTGCTAGTCCCCTATTTCTATATGAAGAACCTCACATGCCCTGGAGTATGTGTTAGTTTATACATCTGTTTGGCTTCACTGAACATCTGAGAAATATTGTTTATAAACTCTGAGTAGTTCTCTGCTAGTCCCCTATTTCTATATGAAGAACCTCACATGCCCTGGAGTATGTGTTAGTTTATAAGTCTGTTTGGCTTCACTGAACATCTGAGAAATATTGTTTATAAACTCTGAGTAATTCCTGTTTTGTTCTTCAGCTTTTAATTCGTGAATTACCTTTTTGGATTTCTGAGCGATGCTAAATTTAGATGCTAAATAACATGATCTAAAAGAAAGAAATAGCCATCATGAAGTTGGGGCACTTTCCTGTTTGTTAAAATATTTAGCAATAAATGATGGGAATTTATATTAGAAGACTAAATATGATGGACAATTAGAATATTTTCTTTAACTATCAGTAAGGGGACTCATGAAGATGCTGGCTAATGTTGGAACAGTGAGAGCTCAAAAGAAGTGACGCATACTCTTTACTCAACAGGGGTAATAACTTATTCCCTACACCTGTGCCAGAAATGAGCAATGATGACTCAAATTGGGTCTAGGCGACATAGGTCAATCAGAGTAACAATAAAATGTAGTCACCCAAGTTCTCAGAAACTATTGAATCGTTCTAGAATCCGAATCAGAAATATGTCATGTAGCATAGCTCATATATGATAGCAGCAACTATTAAATGAATAAATGCTCTGTGTTTGACACTGTGTTCAGTGTCTTGCATTATTTTATTATGGGAGGACAATGGAAAGAGCTACAGCTAAATATTGCGATCTTGCCAAGGTCAATTGCAGTCTTTTAAGCATTGTGCAGCAACCCATTACCACACAGGTGTAGTAGAACAGCACCGATGTAGGAAGCAATAATGAAATAGCCTTGGATATCTTCACTTATTGTCAGGGGTGGATTGTAATATGTTGGAAGTATTCTCAGAAAATACATTTCAATTATCTGTTTTTTAGATAGCAAGAAGATGCATTGAGAATAATGTAGATGTAACTTTCACTTCAAAACATGGAATCGCTGTATTGGATTTTAGGGGAACCATAAGAATAACATTTATCATCTCCCAATTGAATTATTTTAGCAGCCTTCTCACCAGCCTCCCAGATTACACTATTTTTCCTCTCCAATCTATTCTTATCTGCTGCAGATATGATCTTTCGAAAATAAGGACATTGTTACTCTCTCCTGGTTTTAAATATTGCCTTTATAAAATAAGGATCCGATGTCACTCCATTAGCTACTGGGTAAAATGCAAACTCCTTCCTTAGTGTCCAAGAAGGCTTTCCACAGTTTTCCATAGCTGGCCTTAACTATGTTTGTAAGTCTTTCCTTTAACATCAGCCCTATACAAACTATGACTGAGCCAAAGGCAGCCAAACTAACTTGTGTTTGGAATTTTCACGTCTTTCTTTTTTTTTTTAAAGATTATTCTTTCTCCTCCTCTCTCCCTCTTTTTTTTTTTTTTTTTTTTTTTTTTTTTTTTTTTTTTTTTTTTTTTTT
>NW_007727461.1:138741-148055 GCF_000696425.1 Galeopterus variegatus | reverse complement strand
CCGAACCCTCAGCGGGAGCGCCTCCGCACTCCCAAGCGGCGCACTGTAGCAGTGCGCCACCGGGCCGGCCCTCCCTCTCTTTTTAAAAATTACATTTTTGCGATATAGTTCACATAAAAGTCACTCATTTAAAATGTACAATTCAGTGTTTTTTAGTATATTTGCAGAGTTGTGTGATCGTTTACCACAATATAATTTTACATTTTCATCACCCCCCATAAAAAAACTACATAGCTACTAGAAGTCATTCTCTATCCCCGCCCACTTCTCATCTCTCCCCTACTCTCAACTCTAGGCACAAACTCCACCTTTTGATTAGATTGTTAAATTACTTTTAATTTTGATATAGTTGGATTTACATCTGCCACTTTGTGATGTGTCTCACGTATTTTTTGTTTCTTTTTTGTTGTTGTTATTTTCTGCCCTCTTTTGCATTAATTATTTTCTAGCTTAACATTTTAATAAGTTTTAGTTTTTTAAAAGTTCTTAAGTGGTTGCTCTGAGGCTTATAATATATATCTTAAGTTGTCAATATCTACTTCAGATTTATACTAACAATTTTAGCGCAATATAGAAATTTTATGTAGCTCTATTCTCTTATTTTTTGTGCTATTATTGTTATACATGGTGTGTTTACATATGTTACAAACCCAGCCATACATTGTTATGATTATTAGTATAAGTGTTTTTCTTTTAAAGAAGCTGAGAGAAGAAAGTCAATTAAGTATATATTTATAGTGTTGTATTAGCCTTCATATTTACCACTTTTTGTTCTCTTTATTTCATACTTTGTTTTGTTAAAAAATGTTTAAATATAATTTATTTATAAAGGGTCACCTAATTTTCATCAAGTATATTTCTATCCTTAGTCTCTTTTTTAAAAAAATTTTCATTGAATCAAAATTGATTATACATATTTTTAGGGTTCAACATTGAGATATGTTGATCAAATCAATATTACTAGCATATATATTGTTACAAATCATAATTATTCTTTATGCCCCTTGTCCAATTTCTCCCCCTCCCCCCTCTAATTACGCTAGATTTCTTCTCTCCTTCTGAAAGAATGATGGTTATTCTGCTGATTTGTTGCCTAGATGGTCTGTCTAGTACTGAGAGGTGTGGTCGGGTCCCCCAGTATTAAAAAAGAGCAGATGCTTCTTCTGTCACTCTGGGCTTTGTGGAGAGAGATATCCTCTTTTCTTTATTTCTGCTGGTGACTCTCCTTGTGTCAATGCACTCCAGTGGCCGGCAGAGCATCTGCATGGTGGTTGTGGCATCTAGCCACGGTTATTGTGGTGGTTGTGGTGGGCCAACCACATGGAGGTGATGTTTTTGGCATGCTCCTTGGTGCTGGCAGTGTGCCTGGTTGTGGGGAGTGTCTGATCCACAGCTCCATGCCTTGAGTTCCTGGACAGGTCCTGAGGCACTGATGCAGTGTGCCAGGTTGTGGGAGGGGGGTCTGGTCCCCGACTCCGTACCTTGGGTCCCCAGGTGGGCCCTGAGGCACTGGCGTGGTGTGCCTGGTTGTGGGAGGGGGATCTGGTACTCTTCTCCATGCCTCAGGTTTGCAGGAAGACCCTGAGGCACTGGCATGTTGTGACTGGTTGTGAGTGGGGGGTCTGGTCCACATATCCATGCCTCAGGTTCCCGGATGGGCCCAGAGGTGCTGGCTGTATGTCTGGATGTGGGAGTGGGGTTCGGTCTCCAGGTCCATGCCTAATGGCCCCTGGCAAGCCCCAAGGCGCTGGTGGTGTACCTGGGCCAGAACTAATCTTTTGTCCTTTGCTTACTTCTTAACTGGGGGAACTTCCTGTGAGAACCGGTACTTGAGCTGTGTGGTTGAGCTAAATTGCTGTTTTGCTGCCCTTTCCTTAGATAAGGCTTTTTTTGCAGCTTAGGGTTTAATAGTCAACCTTATAGGTACGTATGGCTCTCCAGAGACCCAATGCACCTGGGTTGTATAGAGACTCTGATCTGGGCCTGAGTTTTTTCATCAAACTGCACCCCATGCAATTCTGTATTCCTGACCAGTCTCCTCTGAGGGGTCCTGCACTGATTGTGGGGCAGATCGGCTGTCCTTGCTGTGCCCCAGTGTTCTCCTGGTGGGCCCATCTCCCCCACCATGCTCCAAATACTTCCCATGGGACAGGCCCTGCACCGGTCCCTAGCAATGACTCACTGGCCTCTGAATGGCTCCCCTTTTACTCCTGTTCTAGCTCCTCACTCCTGTGTGAGTCCAGGGGCACCCTATTAGTGGTCTTGCTGTCTCAGGGGCCAACAAGGCCCTCTTCTCCCCTGCTGCCTCCAAGTAACTCCATCTAAAGGGCACAGCTGTGGCTTCTGCCGGCTCTTGCTCCATGCGCTCATCAGCTCCAGCCTTAAAGTGGCCGCAGCCTGAAATGCTCAGAGCAGCTTTTTCTTTCTCTCATCATGGTTTCTCCCACCTTCATGAACTCCATAGGTATCTCCTCCTCTTCCCCTGAGCTCCAGCAGCTCCAGCTTGGCTGATGTTACATTTTTATAGATGTAAATTTGTAGATTTGTGGGACAGAGTGACACAGAGGACCATCTATTCTGCAATCTTGACCAGAACTCTTTATTTCATACTTTAGATTTGAGTTACCTACCACTGTCATGTCCTCCCTTCAATACTGCTTGGATCCTGCCTGTCTCCTTGTGCTGTTTTTGCTAATACATTGCATTTCTATATGTTACAGGCCAAGCAGTACAAGTATATGCATATTATTTTATGCAATTACTTCTTTTTTTTTTTTTTAAAAGATGACCGGTAAGGGGATCTCAACCCTTGGCTTGGTATTGTCAGCACCACGCTCAGCCAGTGAGCAAACCGGCCATCCCTATATAGGATCCGAACCCATGGCCTTGGTGTTATCAGCACCGCACTCTACCGAGTG
Organism: Galeopterus variegatus; assembly: GCF_000696425.1. Taxonomy (NCBI): domain Eukaryota; kingdom Metazoa; phylum Chordata; class Mammalia; order Dermoptera; family Cynocephalidae; genus Galeopterus; species Galeopterus variegatus. Next base: position 145,137 of record NW_007727461.1, on the reverse strand, counting down.
AGCCACGGGCCGGCCCTTATGCAATTACTTCTTAATAAGAGAAAAAATGAGAAGTATTTAGTTATACTATGATTCATAATTATAGTGTAGTCACCTTTTCCAGGGTCCTTAATTTTTATGTGTGCATTCATATTACTTTCTAGTATCACTTGTTTACAACTCGAACAACTTCTTTTATTGTTTCTTGTAAGTCTGCTATCAACAGATTCTGTTTTCATGTAAACTTTTTTTTGCTTTCATTTTTTAAAAAATAGTTTTACCAGATATAGATTCCTTGATTGACATGCTCTTTCATTCAGCACTTATTATGTCTTTTCCTTGGCTACTGCCCTCCACTGTTTCTGATGAAAATCATCTGTTAATCTTACTGGGGATCCTTGTATGTGATAAATTGTTTTTCTCTTGCAGATTTTAAGATTTTCTCTTTGTTTTTCAGCATTTTGCCTATGATGTGTCTGGTTATGAATCCCTTCATGTTTATATGCTTGGAGTTTGTTGAGCTTCTTAAATGTGTCAATTAATGTTTCTCATAAAATTTAAGAAGTTTGCATAATTGTTTTCTCAAGATTTTCTTTACATTTTACCTTTTCCCCCCAATATTCCCATTATGCAATTGTTGGTGCACTTCATGGTGCCCTGCATTCCTCCGAAGCTCTCTTTATTTAATATTTTATTCTGTTTTTTTCTCTGTTCTGCGGATTTTATAATCTCCATCAATCTATTTTCAATTTTACTCAATTTTTCTTCTGCCATCTCAAATCTAATGTTGGGTCCCTTAATGCATTTTTTATTTCAGTTATTGTACTTTTCAGTTTCAGAATATCTATGTGTTTCTTTTTAATAATTTCCATTTCTTTATTAAAATTCTGTGTGTGATAAGTTATTGCCATTATCCTTTTCTCTAGTTCATTTAGTGTGGTTCCCTTTAGATTTTTGAATATATTTACAATAGCTCTTTTGAATTCTTTTCAGTTATGTTCAACTTCTCATTCTCTTGAAAGAAGTTTCTATTGTCTTTTCCCCCCCGCTATGGATGGATTATATTTTCCTGTGGGTTTTTTTTTTTTTTTTTTTTTTAAGTTTCAGTTTTTTGTTGTTGTGAAAAACTGGACATTTTAGATAATAAGTTGTATCAACTCTGAATAGTATCCTTCTTCCTCTGAGACTTCTTGTCTGCTTGTTTGCTTGTTTGTTTTTTAGTGACTCACCTGAACTAGTTCAGTGAAGTCTATTTCCCCTGCACTTACAGCCTCTGATGTTGGTCCTTAGAGTTTCCAGACTTGGGCATGAACACAATGTTCCTAACCACCAGCATTGTCTGCTGTTTTAGCTGTGCTCTCTTTGACTTTCTCTTACTATGATATTCCCGTTAAAGTCTGATTGTTCTGCTTCTATTGGTATCACCCTCAGCTGTTAACCTCCACTTATTTCTAATTAATAGTGCTATTGTTTTCAACATAGCCCCCACTCCAACCATAGTCAAATCTAATTGATGTTTGAAGTCGGACCATGCTGGAGCAGTAGTTGAGGCTTTCTCTGATGCTCCTGAGGGCAGAACCTCTGCACTGTGGAGCAGGGGATGAGAGGAGAGGGTGGGGAACCCTTTACTGACTGCCCTACTTGGATTCTCTCTGTAGCAGGAGGCACATGTGTGTGCTTGTGTGTGTGTGTGTGTGTGTGTGCACGTAGGCAACTGGTATTGCCACCGTGCTGCAGCCACCTCCTAGTGCAGATCTTCTATAGCCTAGAGCCAGGGAAGATGGAATTTGCCAATGCTTATCGGTTGCCAAATCTAACCAGAATTGGTCTTCTGCTCTAAGATGATTGGGGAGATAGGAGCCGCCCCTCAGCTGCTAAACCCAGTGAAGCAGCTCTTCCACAACACAGAGCTGTGTAGGAAAGGAGGTCTTCTCTCTTCACTACCTGCCATGCTGCAATGCTTCCTATGTAACATGAGTTTGGGGTGGGGTATGGTGCACCTGGGCTGCTCCTCAGCTTTTCAATATAGGCCTTCTGCAACACAGAGCTATAGAAAATGGAATCTACTGATGTTCTCTGGATGCCAGGACCACCTAGAATAACTTTTCTACCCAGGAAGCTGGGAAACATGGAAACTGTCCCTCATTTGTTAAACCTGTTGGAACAGTTCTTTTGCAAAGCATAGCTGTGCATACCTAGCTGAAAGGCTACAACCTCCCACTGTTCTTAAAATGTTCTCATAGATTTTGTTGAATAAGTTCTTCTCAATTTGCTAATTTTGACCAGTTTAATAGGTTCCACTTTGAAGAGAGTTTTCCCCAAGCAACATCACCATTATGGAAGTCTAATTTTCTATTTCTTTTCCACTTAATGCTCTCCTGAATACTTTCCCATTCCACAGCTTGTTGAAGCCAATATTCCTGATAAATTGTTACCACTTCTATGGAATTCTATCTAAGTAAATAACTTATTGCTCACTAGTGATCCATAACATATATTGAGAATTTACCATTGCTAAAAGACTCCTAAGAGCTGTAGAAGATGTAAAATAATTAGAAAAAAATTTCATATTTAAGGAATTTATTGATTAGTAAGATAAAGTTTTATATATAAATATTTTGTATATATGTTTATATACAAATAAATATTTTACAAAATATTTATATTTTAAAAATGTACGTATCATTTTTTGTATATGTATATATTATAATTATTAGGATTGAGGGCCTCTGGAATTAGACTGATTGGGGTTTGCACCTTTGTTCTACCACTTAATAGCTGTGTGATCTTCAGCAGTTTGCTTAACCTTTTAGAATCTTTTTCCTCATTTACAAAATGAGAACAATAATAATAGTGCCTCATAGGGTTGTTGGGAGGATTAAACAAAATAATTCATACAAAGTAGCCAGAACATCCTAATTACATAGTAAGGATTTGTACTTATTATAACTTCATAAGTTGTTAATTGTTATTATTAATAATAAAGGAGTAAGTAATAAGAGAAAAATTAAATTCTATTCATATTCAAAAGTAAAAAAAAAAATTCCTCTAGGTGAGGATTATATATCCCATCTTCATTTTTTGATGTCAAGAATTATGTGTAATTGCATCATAGTAGGCACTCAATAAATGTTTGCTGAACTGAATTTAAATCACTTGGCATTATATAGCTGGTTTAATAGCATGTAGATATTTCACTATTTTCAATAGTCTTTTTAATCAACAGGGAAATATCTGAATATATCATCTAAGTGGTGAACTGATTTGTTTTGTTTTTAAAGAGAAAAAAATAAACTTGTTTGGAAACACTCTGAAATGGAAATTCAGTCGCCCAGGTCCATGTTCCTGTACTGCTGTTAAATATCTATGTGATCTTGGCAAATCATTTCCTCATCTCCCTCTTTTTTAACTTGCTCATTTGTTAGATGAAAGTTGTTCCCAATCTTGGTGTGCATCAGATCCACCTGTAGAATTAGCTAAAATTATACAGTAGTCCCCCCTTACCTGTGGGAGATATGTTTCACGACTCCTTGCGGATGCCAGAAACCACAGATAGTACTGAACCCTCTCTACACTATGTTTTTTTCTATACCTGCATACCTATGATGAAGTGTAATTTATAAATTTGGCAGAGTAAGACATTAATAACTAATAATAAAATAGAACAATTATAACATTATACTGTAATAAAAGTTATGTGAATGAGGTCTCTCTCTCTCAAAATATCTTATTGTACTGTACTCACCCTTCTTGTGATGATGTGAGATGATAAAGTGCCTGCATGAAAAAAAACACAAAACCAAAAAATAAATAAAAATAAACAAATAAAATAAAATGCATACTTGATAAGATGAAGGGGGTGAGTGACGGAGGCATTATGACATAGTATCAAGAAGGACGACCACCTGCTTCAGGGGATCCTGGATTATTGAGCCATCACGATGCTGATAGTTGGATGTCAGGAGCCCACAATGTTGCTGACTAAGGGCAGGCAGCATATACAGCATGAATATCCTGGACAAAGGGATGGTTTACATCCTGGGTGGGACGGAGGGGTGTGGTGTGAGATTTTATCATGTTACTCAGAATGGCATTCAATTTAAAACTTATGAATTGTTTATTTCTGAAATTTTCCATTTAATATTTTCAGGTCGCAGTTGACCACATGTAACTGAAACCACATGGAAAGGGAAACAGTGGATAAGGGCAGACTATTGGGTGTGCTCGGACCCTGCCTTCAGATGCTCTAATTCTACTTCAGAGAGTCAGCAATGCTTTTATTTTCATATGTTTATGTACATCAAGTTTGGAAATACTCTGAGAAGTTGTTTTGACTAAATTTTTGTCTTTTTTTCATCTTATTGACTCAATCGTAATTCTTCTTTGTTCTTTGTGTCAGTGCTCCCTCTAAAGGGGCTTTTCCTCCAATTGCCATTCAAATAGCAGAACAATGACACAAGCATTAGTAGGATACAAATAATAGCGTTATTACAGTGGCAGAGACCTTGGCTTGGATTCCGCTTCCTTACTAAGTACCCCTTCTCCACACTTTGGGGCCAAACATTTGTGGTATGGAACCTGCTGGGCAGACATTAAAGCCCAGCCAATTGCAAGTGAGGGCACTGCTTTGCAGCTGTCAAACACGGGAAGCTTGAAAAACCATTATCTAAGGAAAGAGGGCACTGGTGGCTGCAGCTTTTATTATATTAACTCCACTAGTTTAAGAACCCATACAAATGGGTGTCAGACTCTCCCGCACCGATTAGAAAATTGATTCTCTGCTATCTGGGAAGAGTGAGTACAAAATTGAGAAGAAGCCTGCATGTGTTACTCAAGTGGAAATCCATTTAGGGAAACATGGACCAGGGAACAGTGTTCCCCTTAAAATTATCCTATCAGAACAGGAAGAAAAATTGTACATCTGACAAGTTACATTTATGTGTCTTCAGAATTTCCTTTTTTTTTTAAAAAGGTGAGTGGTAAGGGGATCCTAACCCTTGGCTTGGTGTTGTCAGCACCATGCTTTGCCAAGTGAGCTAACCGGCCATTCCTATATAGGGATCCGAACCCGTGGCCTTGGTGTTATCAGCACCACACTTTCCCAAGTGAGCCACGGGCCGGCCCTAGAATTTCCATTTTAAAATTATTTTTATTAAAGTGATATATGTGATATATATATAGCATATCAATATTTCATTTCTTTCTATTGTTGATTATTTTGTTTATATATGATATATAACAGATATATATACATTATTCCATTTTATATATATGTACAAGTATATATGTATATGTCTCCGTGTTAAGATATGTAGTATTCCATTATGTATACATATATAAAATGCATAAAGTGTATGTACAAGGGGTCTTCAACAAGCAATTCCATTTTTCCATGAAGTTTTTGAAGTGCCCTCATATGTGTATACATATGTATATTACATGTATACACATGTAAAACTTATGTATAAAATGGACTTTTATATATTTTATATATAATATTCATATGTAAAATGCATAATTATAAATATATAAAATGTGTAAATATGAGTATACAAACGATTTTTTTATTGAAAAGTATTGATTATACATACGTGTGGGGTACAGAGTTTCAATACATGCATACAGTGTGTGAGGATGAAATCAGGGTAATTAGTATATTCATCGTTACAAAGCTTAATCCTTTCTTTGTGATGAGTACGTTTGATCTCCTCTCTTCTAGCCATTTGATAACATGCGGTAAATTATTGTTAATTACAGATGCCTCAACTGTACACCAGTAGAACTCATTTTTCCTGTCTCGCTGTTGTGTGTCCATTAACCAACCTCTCACTATCCCTGTTCCCCCTTTGCTTTTCCCACCTCTAGTCATCACAGTTCTGCTCTCTCCCTCTGAAACTTCAACTTATTGTTATTGTTTATCTATTTGTTTATGTCTAAATAAACTATTTTAAATATAAAATTGATCTGCTAGGTTAATGGACAAAAGAATAATCATGTTTTGCAATGACGAGTGTGCTAATTATCCTGATTTGATCATCACACATTGTACACATGTATTGATATTCGACTCTGTACCCCACAAATATGTATAATCAATTATGTTTCAATTAAAAAATGTAGAAAAAAGAAGAATATTTAGACTGCTCCCAATTTCTGGAGTTTATGTATAAAATTACTGTAAATATCTGTATGTAGGTGTTTGTGTGACTTTATTTTACTTACCTTGAATAAATACCTAGGAGTTGTGATGTTGGATTTATGATAAATATACGCTTATTTTATAAGAACTGCCAAATGGCATTCCCATTCTCAATGTGTGAGAGTTCCAGTTACTTCAAATCTTTTTTTCTTTTTCCTTTTTGTCTTTTTTCGTGTCCGGCAACGGATCGCAACCCTCAGTGTCGCGCCTGTACCGGA
>NW_007727461.1:76524-138388 GCF_000696425.1 Galeopterus variegatus | reverse complement strand
TCCGGTACAGGCGCGACACTGAGGGTTGCGATCCGTTGCCGGACACGAAAAAAGACAAAAAGGAAAAAAAAAAAAAATCTTGCTGGAATTTTGGTTAAGGTAGCGTTATATCTACACGTCAATTTTGGAAGAATAATGTATCTCTTATTTATATTTATTTTGATTTTTAACACTTTTATAGTTTTCAACATACTTATATTGCACATATTTTCATAGATTTATACTTAAGTATTTCATGTTTCTTAGTTATGTTGCAATTGTACTGTTTTTTTCAATTTTTGATTTCCAATTGTATAATTACTAGCACATAAAAATCCAATAAATTTTTATCTGCTAACTTTGTATCCTATGGCTTGCTAAACTCACTTATTTCTAGCTTTTTATTATTTTTTTCTTTTTTGAGATAAACATTCTCTGCAAGTAGATATAATTTTATTTCCTTTCTAAGCTGTTTGGTTTTTATTTATTTATTTGTTGGTTGGGTTTTTATTCATTTATTTTGTCTTAAAGCATTGGCTAGAATCTGTGCATAATGGTGAATAGTAGTGTTGACACAGAGAGCCTTGCTTTGTTTCTGATCTTAGGATGGAAGCATTTTAGTCTTTTACCATTAATATGATGTCAAATGTGTGTGTTGTCTGGTTTGGTAACAGAGTAAAATGCTTGCCTAATAAGATGAGCTGAGAAATATTTCTTCTAACACATGGCATTATTACTTAAATTTTTGGTAGAATTCACCAGTGAAGTTTTCTAGAGCTGAAGTTTTTCATATTCAAAATGTCTTAACTATGAATTCAATTTAGTTAATTGATACACAACTATTCCGATTATCTATTTTCTTTTAATTGAGTTTTGGTATTTTGTGTCTTTGAAGGCATTGATCCACTTCATCAAATTTATTAAATTTTTGAATATAAAGTAGCCATAACGTTTTTTTCATAATCCTGTTAACATTCCCACGGTCAGTAGTGGTGTACCCTTTTCTGTCCTTACAATAGTAATTTGTGTTTTATGTCTTTTTTTATAGTTAATTTAACTAGAGGCTTATGAATTTTACTGAACATTTTAAAGAACCAGGTCTTGGTTCTATTATTTTTTTTTTCTGTTGTGTTTCTTTTTTTCTGTTTCATATTTCCTGCCTTTATCTCTATTAAATCCTTCCTTCTGCTTGCTGTCAGTTTAATATCTCTATTAAATCCTTCCTTCTGCTTGCTTTCTTTTCTGTAATTCTTAAGAGGAAAGCTTAGATCATGGATATAAAGCATTTCAGTTTGTTAGTGTAAATATTTAATGCTATGAATCTCCCTTTAGGTCCTGCTTTAGCTGTGTCTCACATATTTTGCTTTGTTGTTTTCTATTTCATTCAGCTAAAAATGTTTTCTAATTTATCTTGTGAAGTCCTCTTTGACACATGAAAAAGTCTATATTCTTTATTTTTGGAATAAATTTCCACCGGGTATAGAATTCTTAGTTGACAGTCTTTCTTCCAGCACTTTATTTTATTTATTTATTTTTTATTTTTTTCCTTTTTGTCTTTTTTCGTGACCAGCAACGGATCACAACCCTCAGTGTCGCGCACGTACCGGACCGGGACCGGCAACGGGATCGCAGCCCTCAGTGTTGCGCCCGCACCTCGCTCAGCCAGTGAGTGGCTGGTCTGTATGTGGGATCCGAACCCTCGGCAGGAGCGCCGCCGTGCTCCCAAGCAGCGCACTGTAGCAGTGCGCCACCGGGCCGTCTTCCAGCAGTTTAAAGGTGTCATTACATTATTCTCTAGATTACATAGTTTCTAATGAAATGTCTCCTGCAATTCTTTTATTCATTCCTCTATATACAATTTATTTTAATTGGGGGTGGGGAAGATGTCTGGCCACCTTAAAGATTTTCCTTTAATCTTTCATTTTTAGCATTTTGAATATAATATGTCTATGGATGAGTGTATGATGTATGCATCTGTATTTTTCTTGCTTGGTGTTCTCTGAGGTTTTTGGATTTGTGTTTAAATGTTTTCATTAATTTTGGAAAATTCGTGGGCTTTATCATTTCAATTATTTTTGCCTCATTTATTTTTCTTCTAGGATTTACATTACACATGTATTAAGCTGTTTTATATTATGTCAGAGATTTTGGATGTTCTACTATGTTTTCATTTCCTTTTTCAACTTTGTGTTTCAGTACTTTATCTATTGAAATTATATTTGTATGACTTCATCTTTGTGTTTTATTTATTAAAATTTGAGTTCACTTATGACCCTATTAAAGTCATTCTTCATATATGTTACCATGTATTTTTTTTTCATTTCTTATTTCCATTTGATTTTTTTCTCATAGTATCCATTCTCTGCTGAAAATTTATGCTGTCCACCTTCCATAAAGCCTTTAATATATGAATTATAGTTATTTTAAATTCTCTGATAGCTCCAATATCTTGGTCATATCTACATATTGTCTTGTTGATGGTTGTCTCTTAACAATGTGTTGTTTTTTTTCTTGCTTATTTTGCTTAATTTTCTTACTCATAATTTTTGGTTGAAAGCTGAACATTCTGTGTAGGTCAGTAGAGACTGAGTTAAGTAGTTCATTTCTGGAAATAAGCACACATCTTCTTCCACTAGACATTTAGGGTGGAGGATTGGGTCAGTCTAGCCAGAAGTTGGTCTGGATTGGATTTTGTTTTCATGTGGTTACCCCAAGTGTGCCATCAGCTATAAATTCCTCCAACTTAGCTTGTACTCAGTGAGGATCTGGGCAGGAATTTTCTCCTGCATCAGATGCTGTGCCCCACCTCCCAGCACTGCAACATAAGAAAAGTTTTCTCAGGACCTTTCCCTGCCCCAATCTTTCTTGTGAGCAGTAAGTCCCATGGAGTAGTGCCTGCAAGCGATGCAAACTCTTCTTGTGCCACGGCAACCAGTTTTTCATTCTTACTCCGGCCCACACTTGACTGTTAGCAATTGGTTAAAAAATTAAGCTGAATTATTCTTACCAGCTTATGTGTCATCTGAGGTGTCTTTTTCCTGTGCTCTCCCACTGGTGAGCATGGGCCTGGGTCCTATTCTTGGAGCCACCTATCTTTCCTTAGACAAACAAGTTGATTGTCCTCTGACCTCAGCTCTCTGAGGGGTTCAAGAAAAGTTATGATTTTTTGGGTTATCTGACTTTTTCGTGTTGTTAACATAGGAACAATAGTCATTACATTTTTATACATTTCATACAAGTGGAAGCCAGAAGTTTCTCATGATGTTTTATTGCAAGTCTGGATTAAATAATTGAGAATCATAGGAGTCAGGGAGTTTGAGTCACAATAAGTAGAAGATGAAAGACTCATGAATTATGGAAAATTAGGGAGTTCTGAGAATGTTTTTCTTGTATATATAATTTTACAAGTTACAGTAATAAAAACATATAAATATTTATAGTGTTCTATGACTCTTGATCATTACAACCTGTGGAAAAAGAATTTCAGTGCTCAACTTAAAGATGTGGAGTTTCATATTGCCTTTACCTGACTTTCGTAAGATCAGTTATAAGACAAGTTAAAGGCCTAGTTTGGTGCCTGACATGTAATAGTTGTTAAATAATGAATGACAGGAGAGATGAACAAATAGCAGGGTTCAAATGAAAACTCATGTTTTTTGCCTCACAAATCTGAAGGAAATCTTTTCTGACAATACATCTGGAATATCCATAGTTGGAAATTAGTATTATATGATTAGTAGCTGCTGTGCAGTGTCTTTGTAATTTGGGGGAAAAGGTGATTTTTTTTTTTTTTCCATTGGCACTCAATTTGCCACATTTTTCAGTGGAAGTATGTGTAACTCTATCACTGCCCTTATTATATTTGAGGGGAATATTTGCTTATATGGCTGTCTTACTAAACTACATGCTACCTAAGAAGAGAAGCCATATCTAATTTATCTTTGTGCCCTCACATCTACAATGTACCTGACACAAAGTAGACAATTGATAAATGTAGTTGAAATAAAATGTAATTCATATGTATTAAGTACATTGCAAGGGTAATAAATAAAAGTGTTTCCTCTATGGGTGGAATCTAAAGTACTGTCCAGAGGAATTTTCCCTGCTGAGCCTCACAGTGAAGATCTTACAGATGGTAGCTTTGAGCTGGCAGTAACCCTGAGTTGACGAGAGGTGGCATCAAGCAGGGAAATCTTGGGAGGAGTGTTGGTTCCCCATGATCGTCCTCAGCACCACTCCAGTATTTGAATCTGAAATAGTGATGTTTTCTCATGCTATAAAAATGTTCTTTAACACTTTTAATCAGTCAAGTCCTCAAATCTTGGGAGGAGTGTTGGTTCCCCATGATCGTCCTCAGCACCACTCCAGTATTTGAATCAGAAATAGTGATGTTTTCTCATGCTATAAAAATGTTCTTTAACACTTTTAATCAGTCAAGTCCTCTCTCTTCTACTTTTTAATTTTAAGTTTCTCATATATGGAATTCCAAAGCCAGTACTTACTGAAACAGCTAATAAATTCCTCCAATGAATAAAGTACTCCAGCGCCTACTAGGTTATTGAGGGCAATTGGGAGTGATAGTATGCCTTATTCCTCATTCTTTTGTTTTTTATTTTATAGGGATGAATTACATGTCCTTAGATAGAGAAAGAGGTTAGTACTCTCCCATGCAAGATTTTTCACTTGACCTCCAATGTCTGACACTAGAACTCAACCTTTTTCAATTTATTTAATAATTGAAGCATACTTTTTCATTTTCTCTATATTTTCAGCAGGATTTTGGAACTCACTGGTGTTTCTACCTTATCATGATTTAGGCATTTTTAGTTATTGAACAATTGGCCTGGAAATTTCATTTTTATCTGTTTGAATTCACCAGTGACATTTCTACAACAATCTGTATGTTCAGTTGGCAGGTGAGGAAGAATCAGATTACTGGAGCAATTGATTAAGTCAAATCTCAACTACATCCCTTAACAAAACACAGTATGCAGAAGCTCCTAGAGAATTTATAAAGCACCTAGCTAGCAACTTCAGACATTGTTTGAGGAAGATTTTTATACAAAGGCTGAGAGCTTGGACACTGGGGAGTTGCAAACACAGGTCTTTGAAGTAACCCTTATGTCTCTCTTCATTAAAAAAAAAATCAATAATAAAATAACTTTAATAATAATATTAATAATAATTTTAACTTAAAACATCTCCTTTATGTGTCCACAAATCAGTGAGTCAAGATTTTATTACCATAAAATGACATAACCTGAATACCCATAGACAAGATTTTACTTTTAATGGATAGCTGAGGCTTCTCTATTAAACTGATTTTAATTGAAACAACTCCTACCCTGACTTTTGATTCATCTCCCTGTACACAGAAATTAGCCATCAAATTAAGGACCATGATTGTCCAAAATCTATTACCACTGTAGCCTCTAAATCTGTCTCAGCCCCAACTCAGCAAATAAGTAACTCAACTTAGCGAATAAGTAAATCTGACTAAATTTAATCAGTAAATGCAATTATCAGGCCCCATAGGGAAACCTAAGATTGACAAATCCTACCTAAGAAAAGAATACAGAGAAAGAGAGAATATGATTTGACTGGAGTCAGGGAACCAATCCTGTGGATGAAAATACTTACAGATGTACTTGAAAAGTAATAGAGTGAGAACGATTAAGACCATGGTCTCATAAGCAAATATGATTCTGTTGGACAAACAGAGGAAAGAAAGGGAGAAAAGAAGAAGGCAAAAGAATATAAAGGGAAAACAAAGATGAAGAGGGAAGCAGTGTTTGATAAGGTTCAAAATATGACATTCACAAACATTTATTCATTCAGCAATCATCTACTGAGAAATCATTATGTGCCAGATACACCAAAAACCAAACCAAACAAAAACACCTTAATGTTTATATAGTATTCATAGGTTCTCACAATACTCTAAGAGTGGGTTTTTCGGTCTCCCATTTTTTCATATGAAGAAGTATTTACTAATAGCTAACACTATTGAGGAATTATTATGTGGACTAAACACATTTGCGTAATCTGCACAACAACCTAATGTCAGAATTACTGTTACTTTCCTTGTGTTATATTCCAGGAAACTGAGTCCACCAGAGGTTAAATGTTTTGCCTAGAGCTAAAAAGAACTGGAGGTGGGACTTGAATACAAGTGTGAATGACTTCAAAATCTCTAATTTTAGAGGTTATGCTCTTAATCACTGGGCAATAATGCTTCTCAATGATATGAGTATTTAGATAACTTATCCAGAGTCATGAAGCTAGTAAGTTACAGGCAGGGCTCGAACACAGATCTGATTCTAAAGACATACTCATTCATTTGTGTTATAGGAAGGCACCAGCAGTTGAAATCTAGTACTGTTCTATCACAGGTAAGAAACTTGTCACCCCAGACCTGATTGGAACAAGAATGTAGCTATAGTTTGGGGAAGTTTTAAAAAACCTGATATAAGCAACTTTTTAATGTAGAGACTCCAGACAAAAACCTTTCCTGGCCAACTCGCCTCTACTCCTGAAAAAACCAAAAGATGAAGAGAAATAAAATTCATCAGGATGGCTAAAATTCCATGCTGGGAATCTTCTTTGGGGAGTTTGAAAGCTTGTCATTCTTTGGAATGTGCTATTAGAAGAGCAGCATCTCTTAAAGGATCTAATCTTTTAAACCTTTATCAGTTACCACCTTGGGCCAGATTATGACAGCTGGCTGGGAGGAAGCCCTGCTAGACATGGGAAGGTATACAATATATAGCCGGTGGGGCCACTCTGAGATGGTGAGAGATCACCAGCCAAACATTTTTACTTCTGCCTAGTGCTGCCTAGGACCTCCTTTATCTGAACTTGAGGGCTTAATGAAGCATTGTCTTATAATATGTGGTCTCCAAAACAGCTTTGGGAGTAAGATTTCTTGTTGATTAGGGACAAGCCAGGTCTTCAGACAGGGCCAGCACCAGCGTATCTGGCGCCTTCATACAGTACACAAAGGGAAGACAGACCTGCTGGTAGATGGCAGGTAAATAACTTGGTTAGGATAGAGATAACTCCCCTACCTGTAGGTACTAAACTGATAATGGAACAATAATAGATGTCAAGGCACATAAGTTTTAGAAGAAGGCAGTCTTGCAAAGACATTTTACACGATTGTGATCTCTACTTTTTTTTTTTTTTTTCTGATCTTTTCCTTTTTCACTTTGTCACAGTTCACCAAACCAAGTTAGTACAACCATGAGCTTAGACCACAGGGACTTGCAGTTATGACATGTTATTCTAACTCTTCCTTTGGTCCATCGTAAGAAGATGTCCCTTTATCTCTTCAGGTCTCAGGATGCCCTTTGCAGAAAGGTCTTTGGGAAAAGGATCACTAAAATAAAAGAGCAAACAGACATGTCTCTAACATAGTATCAAAAATAAATTTTTGGTAGATAGAGGACTATTTAAATTCTTTAATTTAACCTTTAGAACAGTTTTGAAATGTAAGGTCATATCATGTCATTTTACTGTTAAGAAAACTAAAGTTCAGAAAGGTGAAGATGCTCACCCAAGTCAGAAAAGATCTTTCAGCTCATACTCAGTGGACATGTGTCATTATTGATGTTTATGCTTAAAAAGTCAGATGGAAAAACTGTATACTAGGAAGAAACCCTGAGAACCACTACTTTCTTATTTTGCAATTTTCTTAATTTTTAAAAACAATCTTAATACTAAATGATATGTTCTTTAGGGTCTTTTAGTGCAGTAGTCTGGTAAAAGTTGGCTTCAATAAGTTTTGTAGAATTGAATTGAATTGAGTTAAACTGAGTAAAGGTCAGACTTGACACTTAAAAAGAAATTCAGAGTCAGAAGTGCCAGCCAACCTGAACATTGTTGCAGAGACAAGCTGGCCCCAGCTTTTGCTAGTTTGAAGAGTATTTTAATCTAATCTTGCGTATGTTTTCAAAAATCAGCAAAACTGCCAAAATTCTGTTGGCATTGTCCTTACTCAATTCACCATTGCCAGTTCTTCCCTCTCTTCCACATTCCTGAATCTCTGTTTCATCAGCTTCCTAACCGAAATGAACCAACATTTGATTGCATGTAAACCCAGTGCATTTGGTCTCAGACCAAATCCTGTAAAACCAACAGAAAAAGTAGAGAAAGGAAGGGCTGAGGGTACTTAATTTAATTTAGGTCTATAAAATCTATAGACCTAAATTTGGTCTCATACTAAGTAATCTGCCTGCTCTGTGCACATGGTGTGTGATGTGGAGAGCAGGAAAAGAGTAGGAGGGGATTAGGAGAGGTCATAGAGGGATTGGAAAGAAATAAGGTCTTCTCATATGAGAGCACAACATGGTCTCTTCATATCCAATTCAATACCCCTCCCCCAATCCAAATTCAATACTAAGATGCTTTAGATCTTCAAATTAAGTCTTATATGCTAACTTTTTTTTCTTGGCTTTTTTGAGTCTGTTTTCCATTTTTTGTATTAACCAAATTTTGCCTCACTTGTACTGGAGTGCTGGACTGATCTGAGCTAAACCTCGATGGGTAGCTTTGCTGTGCTATGTGGAGCTGGATGATCTGTGACTTACACATCCTGCTTATGAGGGAAGTGCGTGGAGAAAGAGTTAGAATAATCATAAGCAGCTTCTTACCCTCTACCACTGTGTGTGGATGCTAAAAAATGCAGTCATGATCTCATTGCGTAGTAGAGCAGGTAGATGCCTAACATCCTTCATGGCTCTCACAGGAAGATATGAGGTCTTCTGTCCTCCTTTCCAAAGGAACAAACAAAAGCAAACAGACAAGATTTTGGGTGCAGGACCCAAACTTGGGCAGGATATCCCAGGGATCTGGGCTAGATAGGAGGAGACAGACAGGGCTAGCCCCAGCTCTAGAGAGTGTTATGCTGAGAGAGATGTGTGAAGCACTGTCTGAGACCAAAGGCAGACAGAAAAGACAACAGGGTCAATGATCCAAAGGTGCTGGAGAGAAAGCAAGAATTAACTATCAAGTAAAAGTGGAAGAAGTTTATACGCATATGCATCAGTAAGGAATAATCATTACCTAAACATTGCAGAATAAAAAAGTCAAAAAATAATACATATAATTCTATTCACATAGAGTCCAAAGCCATAAAAGCTAAGACCATAAATATTGTTTAAAAATATATGCAGAGATGAAGTAAAACTATACATTAAGGCAAAAAGCAAGTCAATGATTTCAAATAGCTATTATCTACAGAGTAGGGATGGGATTGAAGACAGTCATACAGGTAACTGAACACTTTGGCAGTACTCTGTCTTTAAGCTGGTTTGGGATACTTGGATTTTATTAATATTTTTAAATTATACATCCACAGTAATGTGCTCTTTTGTATGTAATATATATGTATTTATATTTGTATATGCGTGGGTGGGTGGGTGGGTGTATCGATTTAAGAGACTGGGGGATAAAAACCTGTGAGCCATACTTAAAGTGTTTCAACTGGAAGGGGGGAATAGGAGCTGCAAGCTGGGAAATGCCCTGAGCTATAGAATATAGCTATGGCCCCTTTACAGGGTAGTTAGAGTTTTGTCCATGAGCAAGAAGAGAGCTGTTATGGTCAATGACCCATTTGGATAATAAAATATGAAGAGACGAGAAAGAGAACCTGAAGGTAAACAGGAAGAATAGAAAAGGAGAAAGCAGAACTCTAATTAAAAAAATAATTTGTAAAAAATGCTCCTCCAACTTCTCCATCATAATGTGCAATTACCTGCTCCCTAAAGATGAATATAATAGATACTTATTTTATAACAAAGCCTATAGTTCTATGACACTTAGTAGGTACTCTGAAAAAGTAAAAAATTAAGTAATCACTATTTATACATATAATCTTGATTGGGACTTTTTTCAAAATATAGGCTGGCTCAGGTGTATATTTGGGGACCTCAGTGTCAAGGTCTGGAGAGGACAGTAACAACTTGGGAGCAGATAGCACCGTGGTTTGGGATAAGGATCTGTGGGAGCCTGGCCTTGACCCCTGAACAGACTATTGGCAGATCCCACATAGAGTATGAAAGGAATTTGGGAAAGTCAGATTTGTTTGGGATACATCTTGTTATTGGATTGAAGGGTAGGATCTCACCCAGCAGGCGGGGCCTGGGAGTGCCAAGAATTGTGCAGGCCCTGAAATTATATCCTGCTTGCTAACAAGTTAGAGTACTACAGTTTCAGGAATGATAACAGAAGATATGAGACACCTGAGTCAGAGATGAGACGTTATTACTCACAGCAACAGCAACAGCCAGAGTGTTGACATTTCTGCTGGATTTCCTAATGCCCAGTTCCTACAGGCTAATGTGAAATGGATCAGGTGCCACCTGTCCATGCAGTGGGTTCTGTAACAGGAGAGTAACTTTGAGCTTAGGGACCTAAGAATACCTTCCCATTACTCCAGAGGCTTCACATAATTTGTATGGAAAAGCTGGATCCAAGCCACTGAGGTTTTCAACTTCAGAAGTTTCCTGGCCCCCAGGTAAGGTATAGAAGAAGCACAAGTATGACCAGGTAGGCTGGGTTAGTGGATATCTCAATGAAAGTCAGTTTGGCCTAACAACTGGAGGGCCTTTGCCTAATACTGGTATGTTCTTCTGAGTAAGGCATCCTGGGATCTTTGCATGGTCTTTGATGTTTGAAGGAATGCAATAATGGCTAACATTGGATTTCTTTCCAGCTCAAGGGGCTGGGAGCTTGGAGCCCAGATTTAATTTCAAGAGAATAAAACAAGAAAAAATTTATTGCTTGCTGTTTTTATGGTATAGAATGACATGTGTAAGAAGCCCATAAAGAAGGAGGAAAAAAAGATAAGTAAAAAATGTTTTAACTTTGATTTCATAGAGGTATGTAGGGCTCAAGTCTAGTTCCCAAGATTATAGATCTATTGGTAGCAAAACTTATTCCAGATACATCCAGATAAGATTCTGGGGCTTCTTACATACAAATGTTTCCTATTCTTACCAGGGGTTCAGGTTTAGGACAGATTTAGGCCTGGGAGCATCTACCTGTCCAACTGTAGAAGGCCAAATTCGGGAGAGGAGAGAAGGGGTAGGTTAGGCAAAGACTGAAGGATTTTTCTGTATGGATTTCATATCTACCAATAATTTTACGCCTGTATAAACACTCTTGGTTCTTGGGCCTTTGGGCTTGGACTGGAGCTACACCGCCACATTTTTGGGCCTCCAATTTGCAGATGGCAGACAAGATGGTGGAATAGATAGTCTCCAGCATCACTCTCTCCAGCAAATCAACTAATTTACAGCTATAAAAAAGCAATGACAGCCAAGCTGGGGCCACTGGAGCTCAGGGGAAGAGGAGAGTCTTACAGAGCTCATGAAGGCAGGAGAAGTCATGATGAGAGAAAGAACACACTGCTCCAACTGTTTCGAATCCTAGCTGCTTCCAGGCTGGAGCTGGTCAGCACAGGGAGCAGGAGATCGCAAAAGCTGTAGCTGTGCCCTTTGGATGGAGTTTCTTGGAGGCAGCAGGGGAGAAGAGGGCCATAGTGGCCCCTGGGCCAGCAAGACCACTCATATAGTTCCCGTGGACGCACATAGGAGTGAGGAGCCTGAACAACTGACAAAAAGGAGCCACTCAAATGTCGGTGGGTGAGTCATTGCTAGGGACCAGAGCATGGCCTGTCCCAAGGGAAGTGTTTGGAGCATGGGCAGTGGGGGGACAGGCCCACCAAGGGAACACTGGGACACAGCAAGGACAGCTGATGTGCCCCGCAGTCAGCATTGGACCACTCAGAGGAGACTGGTCATGAATATAGAATTGCATGGGGTGCAGATTGATGAAAGGACTCAGGCCCAGACCAGAGTTTCTATACAACCCAGGTGCACCAGATTTCACTAGACCCAGAAGTACCTATAAAGTCAACCATTAAAACCTGAGCTGCCCAAAAAGCCTTCCCAGGGAATCAGCAGCAAAGCAGCCATTTAACTCAAGCACAGAGCTCAAGTGCTGGTCCCCACAGAAAGTTCCCCCATTTTCAAAGTAAGCAAAGGACAACAAACTAGTTTTAGCACAGAGTTTAAGTAGTGGGAACAGCAAATAATCCAACACAGAACTGGAAGAAAAAACAAAGTACCCGCAATCAGAGACAAAGTTTGATATTAACTAGCAAAAGGTCTCATTTCATCAAAGAACACCTATAACACCTAGAAAGTCCAGAAGTCCCTTGAACTACCAAGCCAGGAAGGGGGGAAAGCCAGGGACCTCAGCCATGCCCCCCAACACCCACAATCAGTCCCGAGGGTGGGGGCTGAGGACCTCAGCCACATCCCCCTGAAATGTGCAACCATTGCAGCAACAACTACAGAGCCACCACAGAAGGAGCTCAAGGCTCTCCTGAGCTGGGGAAGTGGGGGGCCTCAGGCATCACCCACACCCTCCGGTCACGCACAACCAGCCCAGTGATGACCACTGAGCTGCCACAGGAAGCACCCAGGGCTCTCCCCAGCTGGGGTGGTGGGGGGCCTTGGGCCTCAGCCTCCCAACACCTGCAGCCAGCCCAGCAACAGCCACTGAGTTGCCACAGAAAGTGCCCCTAGCTCTCCCAAGCTGAGGTTGTTGGGGGTGAAGGCTTTTGCCACACCCCACTGCATCTGCATCAAGCCCAGCAATGACCAAGGCACTGCTGGAAGCTCCCTGGTCTCCCCTGTGGGAATGAGGGGTTGCCACAGGCCTCAATCCCACCCCTCCTCCTTCCTCCTTTTTTCCATCCCATTTCCTTTCCCTTTCCCTTCTCCCCCTCCCTCCCAACTGCTCCACAACATCATAGAATATAAAAATATACATTATTAATAAAAATTAAAATTAAAAAAACACTTCTAAAAAAATTAAATTATCTATAATAAAAAATTAATAATAATAATTATATGCCTGGATTGTCTGGGAATTGGTTTATAGTTCTTTGTTAATTCTTCAGGGAAAGGCTATACTTAGCATGGGTATGAGTCAGTAAATGCCAGGCTGCTCTTCAGAAGATGCCATAATCCTATGGTTTAAAACATTTGGGGACTAAAAAAACCTTTGAAATTTTCATGAAAGTTATGGACCTTCTCTTTGCCAATTGCATAAAATTTTACCGGCAATCTGGGAGGCTTTGAGTGTTCTTTGAAGCTCATGCATGAACTTCATTCAGTAAGGCTTTTCAAATTTTAGTGTGTCCTTGAAACACTTTAGAGTGCTTGTTGAAATGCAGAATCACATGCTCTCTAACCAGAGATCACAGTCCATTGAATCTGAACCTAAACATTTCAGAAGTAATTGATAATTCTGTTGCAATTAAGACATGTACCACACACTTTCCTCAAAATTTGTGGACCCCCAAATAAGAAACCATTGTCTAAATGCTAAAGTGACTTAAAACTACTTATAAAGCAGCTACTTTTCCTAAGTCTCCCCTTTCTTTTGTATATAACCCCAGTATATTCACAGACTAGAGTTAGTTTCCAAGGTAATCCCTGCTCAAGCTGGAGTTGGAGAGGTTCGATGAGAGGATCAGGTGCACTGATACTGGGGGCTTCTTTACTCATGACTTCCAAATGGGGGCCACCCTATTTCCTACCAGATGTATTTGAGTTGCAGGGCATATGGGAACTGGAGATCTGAACCTTCATCCAAACTCTTTAGCTTTCTCTCTCAGCACCAGCAATAGCAATGTGGTTAGTCTGCTTACTTGTGAGTCTAAATGGAAAATAAATCTATTCTTTTTGTTGTCATTTACCTTGAACCTAGATGCTGGCAGTGGTCCATCAGTTTTCTGCAAAGAATTTCACTTTATTGTGAAGCCAGCTGCATGGACTTTGTTGTCCTGTAATCACATCTTCATAGGCAGCCACACCAACAATTGTGTCAAGCAGCTCCAGAGCCGTGATTACCCTGCAATGATTATTCATGGTTTTGTCAGCCATTTCCTAAAACTGTATCTTCCTGGCATCTCCCTACACCATGTTGTTCTGTGTAAGCTGCAGCTGCATGGCTAGAGTGTACATCTGTCTTCAATACATATTCATTGTGTTTATATTAGGAGAAATCCTGTGATTTTCTTTATTCAAAGGACAATTACAATAATAGGATATAATAGGTTATAATGTAAAGGAGTTGAAATGCCTAAAAGAAAGGCTAAAAATAAAGAAAAACTCAGTAAAAATATCCTATAACTAAATGACAATGTATAAATGTATTTATACATTGCTTTTGCCTGTTGTTTTGTTAAGAAGTTACCCTGGGAAAATTGAGAGTAGGTGTGAAGCAATACAGCATGGCTAATAAAAAGGGTCCAGAACAGGAAATGTGGCTATGCAAGATGGTTCTGACAGATACCTTTTATTTGTCCAGCAAGAAGTTAAAATGAGACAGAAATAAGTGGATCAGGCAAAAAACACAAGATTTCTGGTCCAGACAGAACATTTTGGAGAGTTGTTTAAGGCAGAAAAAGTGAACTAAGCACTTCCTAGGAAAAAACTGATCTTGGATATCAGAAAATTTTCAAGAGTCACTCTACATGTGGGAGACCACAAAGTTGATAATGCTGACTATCCTCATTCATTCATTCCATCAGTCAATCCGTCAGTCATTTTACAACTATTTATCAGGCACCCATTGTTTGCTAGGCCCTGTGATAAGCACTATACCCACAGTGGTAAACAAGACAGACAACATACATTTCTACATAGACATTAGAATCTAACATGTGGAAAAAAAAAATAAAAAGTATATTTAGAATAAAGTGGGAGGATAGAGAAAACTGTTAATTCACTTATTCATTCAACAAATAGTATTGGAGTACTAGCCAGAGCAATCAGGTAAGAGAAAAAAATAAATAAATAAAGGGCATCTATATTGAAAAGGACAAAGTCAAACCATCCCTGTTTGCAGATGACGTAATCCTATATATAGAAGAACCTAAAGACTCCATTGACCAAAAAACCCTTACAGCTAATAAATGACTCCATCTACAAAAAAGTCTTAAAGCTGATAAATGATTTCAGTAGTGTTGCAGGATACAAAATCAACATGCAAAAATCAGTAGTGTTTTTATACTCCAATAACTAACTAGCAGAAAAAGAAATCAAGAAAGCAAGCCCATTTATAATAGTCACCAAAAAAATAAAATATTCAGAAATCAATTTAACCAAGGAGGTGAAAGATCTCTACAAAGAGAACTACAAAACATTACTGAAAGAAATGAAAGGAGACACAAAAAGATGGAAAGACATTTCATGCTTTTGGATTGGAAGAATTAACATTGTGAAAATATCCATACTACCCAAAACTATCTACATATTAAATGCAATCCCCATCAAAATACCAATGACATTCTTCACAGAATCCTAACATTCATATGGAAAAACAGAAGACCCCAAATAGTCAAAGAAATCCTGAATAGAAAAAATAATGCCAGAGGCAGAATACTACCCTACTTCAAATTATACCACAAAGCTATTGTAACCAAAACAGCATGGTACTGGCATTAAAAAAAAACACTCAGACCAATGGAACAGAATAAAGAACCCAGGAATCAATCCATGTACATACAGCCAACTGATCTTTGACAAAGGCAACAAGAACATACATTGGGAATAAGACTGCCTCTTTAATAAATGGTGCTGGGAAGATGGGATATCCATATGCAGAAGAATGAAACTAGATCTGTACCTTTTGCCAAATACTAAAATTAAAGGCCCAAACCATAGAACTACTAAAAGAACCATAGGGGAATTACTTAAGGAAGTGAGACTTGGGAAAAACTTTATGAATAAGACCACAAAAACACAAGCAACAAAAGAAGAAATAAACAAATGGGATTATATCAAACTAAAAACTTCTGCACAGCAAAGGAAATAACAGAGTGGAAAGACAACCTACAGAGTGAAAGAAAATATTTGCAAACTATACTTCCTACAAGGTATTAATATCCAGAATACATAAAGAACTCGAACAACTTCACAGTAAAAAACCAAATAATCCAATTAAAAAATAGGCAAAGAGCTGAGTAGACATTTTCAAAGGAAGACACACAAATGGCCAACATCACTCAGCATCAGGGACATGCAAATCAAAACCTCATTGAGATATCATCTCACCCCAGTTAAACTGGCCATTATTAAAAAGATTGAGAACAACAAATTCCAGCCAGGATGTGTAGAAAGGAGAACTCTTCTATACTGTTGGTGGGACTGTAAAACAGTACAGCCATTATGGAAAACAGAATGGAGGTTTCTGAGATAACTTATGATAGAACTACCATATGATCCAGAACCCTACTGATGGGTATATACCTAAAGGATTGGAAATCATCATGTCAAAGGCATACCTGCACTCCCATGTTCACCACAGCTCTATTTACAATAGCTAAAATTTGGAACCAACCCAAATGTCCACTGACAGATGACTGGATTAGGAAATTGTGGTATATATACACAATGAAATACTAATTAGTCATTAAAAAAAGAATGAAATTCTGCCATTCATAGCCAAATGGATGAGCTTGGAGAAAATTATGTTAAGTAAAATAAGCCAAACACAGAAAGAGAAATATGGCATGTCCTCACTCATGAGTGCGTGCTAAGAAAGAAGGAAAGGAAGGAAGGCCATAATAATAAGGTGAGCTTTCAGAAGGAGAGAAAAAAAAATCTATCTTTACTAGAGATAGGAGAGGGGGAGAAAGAGGGGGGTTGTGAAGATATTGGGTAAGGGGTACAAAGGATAATTCCTATTTATAATAATAAATATGCTAATAATATTGATTTGATCAACACATGTTGTACACAGGTGATGGTAGTCAACACTCTACCCCCAAAATATGTATAATCAGTTATGCTTCAATAAAAAGAAATATAAACGAATATGACATTCATAGCAAGAAGACCTAATTTAATTTATGGATTAGGGGAAGATACATCCAAAAGTAAAGTTGAATCTGAAGAATACATATGAATTTCTAAATTGTACGAATGGGTTGGCAGAGAGGAATGGGCAGGATTTGAAAAGTCAAGGAAGTGAAGGAAGTGTAGTAAAGGAACAGTCAACAGTACTGCCTGATTGTTGAGAGAGTCCAGTTTTTCTAGGACTAAAAGAAGATTACCATGGTTGAGACATAGATTGTATAGAGAAGAGTTGGAAAAGATGAGGTTGGAGAAGTCATAACTGAAATAACAGATTTCCTTGTAACCCATTTAATCAATCTTTTTTTAAATTTTACTTCTCAAAATACATTGTAGTTGATTTTCATGCCCTTTACCTGTTCCTCTCCACCTCATCCCCCCACCACACATTGTATCTGTTCACTTCACTTAAATAGTTCAAGGAATTTTTGTGGTTATTCTGTTTTCTCCCCCACCCCCTTTATTCATTTGTGTGTTTATTTATTTGTTTATTTTTAGCTCCCACAAATAAGTGAGAACATGTGGCATTTCTCTTTCTGTGCCTGACTTGTTTCACTTAATATAATTTTCTCTAAGTCCATCCATGCTGTTGTGAATGGCAGTATTTCATTCTTTTTTATAGCAGAGTAGTATTCCATTGTGTAGTTGTACCACATTTTCCTCATCCACTCATCAGATGATGGACATTTGGACCAGTTTCAGCTCTTGGCTATTGTAAATGGAGTTGCAATAAACATTGGAGTACAGGTATCCCTTTGGCATGCTGATTTCCATTCTTCTTCAGTGAAATTGCTGGGTCATATAGTAGATCTATCTGTAATTGTTTGAGGAACCTCCATATGATTTTCCATAAAGTCTGCACCATTTCGCAACTGCACCAACAATGATTGAGAGTTCCTTTTTCTCCACAACCTCTCCAGCTCTTATCATTCTCAGTCTTTTGGATGTTAGCCATCCTAACTGGAGTGACATGGTATCTCAGTGTAGTTTTGATTTGCATTTCCCGGATGCTGAGTGATGTTGAGCATTTTTTCATGTGTCTATTGGCCATTCATATATCTTCCTTTGAGAAATGCCTATTTAGCTTCTTTGCCTATTTTTTAATTGGGTTATTTGATTTTTTGCTGTAACGTTGTTTGAGTTCCTTGTATATTCTAGATATTAATCCTTTGTCAGATGTATATTTTGCAAATATTTTCTTCCACTCTGTTGGTTTTTTTTTTTTTTTTTTTTTTTTTTTTTTTTTTTTTTTACTCTATTGGTTGTTTATTTTGATGTGCAGAAGGTATTTAGTTTGATATAATCCCATTTGTTTATTTTACCTTTAGTTGCCTGTGCTTTTTGGGTCCTATTCATGAATTCTGTACCCACTCCTACTTCTTGGAGTGTTTGCCCTATATTTTCTTTAAGGAGTTTTATTGTTTAAGGATGTATATTTAATTCTTTAATCCATTTTGACTTGATTTTGGTATATGATGAAAGGTACAGCTCTAGTTTCATTCTCCTACATATGAGTATCCAGTTTTCCCAGCACTGCTTGTCGAAAAGGCAGTCTCTTCCCCAGTATGTAGATTTGCTGCCTCCGTCAAAGATCAGATGGCTGTAGGCATATGGATTGATTTCTGGGTTCTCTATTCTATTCCATTCATCTGTGTTTCTATTTTTATGCCAGTACCATGCTGTTTTGGTTATTATAGCTTTGTAATATAGTTTCAAGTCAGGTAGACTTATGCCTCCAGCTTTATTTATTTATTTATTTATTTATTTTTTGCTCATGATTGCTTTCATTATGTGTGGTCTTTTGTTGTTCCATATAAATATCTGGATAGCTTTTTCGATCTCAGAGAAAAATGTCATTGGAATTTTGATGGGGATTGCATTGAATCTGTAGATCACTTTGGGTAACATGGACATTTTCACAATGTTAATTCTCCCAATCCAAGAGCATGGGATATCTTTCCATCTTCTTGTGTCCTCTTTAATTTTTCTCAACAGTGGTTTGTAGTTGTCTTTGTAGAGATTTTTCACATAGAAATGCTACTGATTTTTGTGTGTTGATTTTGTATCCTGCAACTTTGCTGAAATCACTTATCAACTCTAGGAGTTTTTTTTATAGAAGCTTTAGGGTGTTCAATATATAGGATCATATCATCCATGAAAAGGGACAGCTTGATTTCATCCTTTCCAATCTGGATGCCCTTTTTTTCCTTCTCTTCTCTGATTGCTCTGGCTAGTACTTCCAACACTATGTTGAATAGGAGTAGTGAGACTAGGTGTCCTTGCCTAGTTCCTGTTTTTAAGGGAAAAGCTCTCAGTTTTTCCCCATTCAGGATGAAATTGGCAATGGGTTTATCATATATGGCTTTAATTATGTTGAGATACTATCCGTCGATGCCTAACTTGTAGAGAGTCTTTATCATGAAAGGATGTTGAATTTTGTCAAATACTTTTTCAGTGTCAATAGAGATGATCATGTGGTTTTTGGTTTTGCTTTTATTAACGGGTGAATCACATTTATTGATTCACATATGTTGAACCAACCTTGCATCCCTGGGATGAATCCCACTTGATCATGGTGTATAATTTTCTGTACGTATTGCTGTACTCTGTTCACTAGTATTTTATTGAGGATTGTTGCATCTGTATTCATCATGGATACTGGCCTGTAGTTTTCTATTTTTGATGCATCTTTGTCTGGTTTTGGTATCAGGGTGATGTTTGCCTCATAGAATGAATTTGGGAGAATGGCCTCTGTTTCATTCTTTTGGAACAGTTTGTAGAGAATTGGTATCAGTTCCTCTTTGAAGATTTGGTAGAACTCTGCAGGGAACCTGTCCGGTCCTGGGTTTTTCTTTGTTGGGAGCCTTCTGTAACAGCTTCAATCTCTTTTATTGTTATTGGTCTGTTCAGATATTCTGTATCTTCTTGCCTCAGTTTTGGTAATTTGTATGCATACAGAAATTTATCCATTTCCTCAAGATTTTCAAATTTGTTGGGATATAGATGTTTATAGTAGTCTCTAATGATTCCTTGTATTTCCGAAGTGTCAGTTGTAATATCACCTTTTTCATTTCAAATTTTTGTTATTTGGGTCTTCTATCTTCTTTTCTTAGTTAGTCTTAATAAAGGTTTGTCAATTTTATTTATCTTTTCAAAAATACAACTTTTTGTTTCATTGATCTATTGTATTTTTTTTGTGTGTTTCTATTTCATTTAGTTCTGCTCTGATCTTAATTATTTCTTTCCATCTACTAACTTTAGGTTTGGATTGTTCTTGTTTTTCTAGATCTTTAAGTTGAATTGTTAGGTTATTTATTTGCCATCTTTCCATTCTTCTAAAGTAAGCAATTAATGTGATAAATTTCCCCCTTAATACTACTTTTGCAGTATCCCAGAGGTTTTGGTATGATGTGTCATTATTTTCATTAGTTTCAAGAAATTTTTTTGATTTCCTGTTTAATTTCTTCTTGGACCCACATGTCATTGTGTAGAATGTTGTTTAATTTCCATGTGTTTGTATAGCATTCAGAGTTTTATTTATTATTGATTTCTAATTTTAGTCCATTGTGATTAGAAAAAATTCATGGACTAATTCTAATTTTTTTGAATTTGTTAAGACTTGCTTTGTGACCTAACATGTGGTCTATCCCAGAGAGTGTTCCATGTGCTGATGAGAAGAATGAATATGAGGTTTTTGGATGGACTGTTCTGTAGATATCTGCCAAATCTAATTGGTCTAAAGTATTGTTTAGATCTTGTGTTTCTCTGTTGATTTTTTGCCTAGATGATATGTCCAATAATGAGAGTGGGGTGTTCAGGTCCCCTGCTATTATGGTGTTAGTGTCTATCTCTTTCTTTAGATCTAATAGTGTTTGCTTTGTAAATCTGGCTGCTCCAACATTAAGTGCATATATATTTCTGATTGTTATGTCTTTTTGATGGATAGATCCTTTTATCATTATATAGTGGCCTTCTTTATCTCTTTTTATGGTTTTTGCTTTAAAGTCTATTTTCTCTGATACAAGAATAGCTACTCCAGCTTGTTTTTCATTTCTATTTGCATGATATATCTTTTTCCATCCTTTCACTCTTAGTCTATGTGTGTCTTTACAGGTCAAGTGAGTCTCTTGAAGACAGCATATTGTTGGTTCCATCTTTTTAATCTAGTCAGTCAGTCTGTATCTTTTGAATGGGGAATTTAATCCCTTTATATTTAGAGTTATTATTGAAAGGTGTTGATTTATTTCTAGCATTTTACTGATTTTTGTTTAGATGTCTTAAGTATCTTTTGTTCCTTTGTTTCTAATTTTCTGTTTGTCTACTGTATTTGGTGGTTTCTTGGGGTGATAAACTATTTTTCGTCTCTTTTGTTAGCATTTTTGTTTTGCTGGTAGATATTGTTCTTTCTTGTGTATTCATGGCAGTGATGGTTCTTTTTGTGGTATCAAACTCAGTACTTCCTTGAGAATTTCTTGTAGGGCTGGTCATGTGGTAGTAAGCTCCTGAAGTTTTTGTTTGTCTGAGAAATATGCTATTTGCCCTTCATTTTGGAAGGATAACCTTGCTGGTTAAAGTATTCTTGGCTGGCAATTTTTGTACTTTAGTGTTTTGAATATATCATCCCATTCTTCTCTGGCTTTTAGGGTTTCTGATGAAAAGTCTGATGTTATTCTGATTGGAGCTCCCTTATAGGTGACTTGTTGCTCCTCTCTTGCAGCTTTTAAGATTCTCTCTTTGTCTTTGATTTTTGTCAGTTTGATTATCATATGTCTTGGAGAGGACCTTTTCGGTCTTAAATGTGTTTGGTGATCTTTGGGCTTCCTGAATCTGAAGATCTGTGACTTTCCCTATACCTGGGAACTTTTCTGCTATTATTTCATTGAGTATGTTTTCAATGCCATTTCCTTTTTCCTCTCCTTCTGGAATACCTATGATTTGGATATTTGAGTGCTTAAGGTTGTCATCTGTCGGTCTTAGATTTTCTTCAATTTTTTTGATTCTTTTTTCTTTTTTCTGGACTGCCTGTGTTAATTCAAACAGCCTATCCTCAAGGTTAGGAATTCTCTCTTATGCTTGTTCAAGTCTGCTAGTTAAACTCTCTGTTTTTTTTTTTTTGTTGTTGTTGTTGAATGAATCCTTCAGCTCCACAAGCTCAGCTACATTCTTTTTCAAGGTATTGACTTCTTTGTACATTTCTTCTAGCAGATCCATTATATTTTTTCTCATTTCATTGCATTGTCTAACTGAGTTTTCTTGTATCTCATTTAGTTTCCTTACAATAGTTACTCTAAATTCCTTGTCTGTCATTTCAAAGACTTCCTGTCCAATAGGATCTAGTGCTTGAGAGTTATTAATTTCCTTTGGTGGCAATGCACTTTCTTGATTTTTCATATTTCTGTTATCTTTCCTTTGGTGTTGTGTCATTGTAGCCAGGGGTATCATGGTCCACTCATTTCACCCTGATGTCTGGCTTGGAACCTGAAGGGATTGCCACTTCTGGGAAGCAGAAACTAGCCTGGGGTGGAGGTCCCACCCTGCCTGCCTTCTTCAGCTGGGCTGGCTTGGAGTGTGGAGCTCAGAGACTCTTGAGTCACTCTCAGAGGTGGGGACCAGCCTGGGCCAGAAGTCCCACCCTGCCTGACTTCTTGGCTCAACTGGCTCGGGGTGTGGGAGCCCCAAAGTTATTACATCTCTCCCTGCAGCAGGACCAGCCTGGGTCAGAAGTCCCACCCCATCTGCCTTCTCTGGCTCAGCTAGCTCGGGGTGTGGGGGCTTGGAGCCTCTTAAGTCACTCTTAGAGGTGAGGACCAGCCTGAGCCAGAAGTCCCGCTCTGCCTGCCTTCTCTGGCTTGGCTGGCTCATGGTGTGGGAGCCCCGAGGCTGTTAGGTCTCTCCCAGTGGTGAGACTGGCCTGGGCTGCAAGTCCCACCCCACCTGCCTTTTCCAGCCTGGCAGGCTCGGGGCGTGTGGGCCCAGAAGCTCTAAAGTGTCTCTACAGAATGGGGAGCAACCTGAGCTGGGGTCCTGCAGCAGGTGGCTCCAGTCCACTCCAGCACAGATTTTGGGTTCTCTGTTGCTGCTCCTCAAAAGCTGCAAATTGGTTGCTCTATGGGAGAGAGCAACACCAGGAACCGACTACTCTGCCATCTTGACCGGAATTCATTTAATCAATCTTTTTAAATTCAGCAATATCTCATGTAAAAACAAAAAGCTGTAAAGAATAATAGGATAATGGACTTTATTTAAATACCACTTTACAAAATCATTTACTCATTTTATTTGAACCTCATCATAAGCCTATGGTTAGATACAGTAACCTATTTGAGATTTCTGACCTAAGGAACTTTATGGTAATAAATTTATACTGTTTTAAGCTGCTAAATTTGTGGTAATTTGTGATGGCAGCAAGAGGAAAAAATACAATAGATGTATCAGATTTTTTTTTTATTGCTCAGTATATTCCATTGTCTCAATATTTTAGTTAAGTTAGCAATTCTCTTACTTCTGAGCATATAAGTTGTTTCTAATTGTTTAGCTAATATAAACAGAACTGTGGTGAACATTCCTTTACCAAGGCTTTTGTCATCATAAGCTTCTATTTTTATTGAGAAAGTACCTAGGAGTAGAATTGCTGGATCATAAAGTAGGCATATGTTTAGTTTTACAATAAATTATCAGAAATTTTTTAAAAAGCAGTTGAATCATTTTACATTCTCACCAACAATCTATGAAATTCTACTTGCTCTACATCTTTGTTGACATTTGGTGCTGTTATGTTTTTCAATTTTAGACATTCAGATGAGTATGACTGTTTATATATTCTGGATACAATCCTTTGTCAGATACATGTAGTGTGAATATTTTCTCCAAGTCCATTGTCACCTGCTTTTTTTCTTAATGGTATCTTTGGATGAGAGTAAGTTTCAATTATGAAGTCTAATTTATCAGTTAGGTCACTACTGAGATGTCTAACAATACTCTTTTTCGAAATTCAAATTTCACCTATAAAAGCACTTTGGAGCATGTCATGAGGTTTATTTATTTATTTATTTATTTTCTCATAGAGATATCCAGTTATTCTAGCAACATTTGTTGAAAAGACTTTTTTCCCCATTGTTTTGGTGCATTATCAAAAAATTAAATGTCATGTAACTATAAGTCTATTTCTGGGCTAGCTATTTTACACATTAATTTACAATTAAAATTTTATGCCAGTATCATGCTATCCTAATTATTTTGGCTACATAGAAATTTTGAAATCAGGTAGTGCTTATCCTTCAAATTTGTTCTTATTTTTCAAAAAATTGTACTTGCTTTTGTATTTTAATATATTGCATTTGTACTAACTATCGTTCAGTTGAAGATTTTTACAGCATTTTATTTGACTTATTTGGCCCATGAGTTATTTAGAGGTATAGTGTTAAATTTCTAAATACGTGGAGATTTTATAGATATCTTTCTCTTGTTTTTCAACATAATTCCATTGTGGTGAGAAAACATTCTCTATATACAAAATTTTTGAACTTAAAGATATTTGTCTTATGGATCAATATGCAGTCTATCTTGTTGAATGTCCATGTGCACTTGAAAAGAATGTGCACTCTATAGTTGGAGATGTTTAAGGTTCTATTAATACTAACAAGGTGATTAATATTGTTATTTGGATCTGTAAGATTTGGGATGAATCCCAATCTCACATAGAACGGGAATACTCACCTCGAAGAGACCACAAGACCACGAGCAATGCAATTAGCAAGAGGTTTATTATTTCCAATGCGTTGGGTTCTCACCGCCAAGCTGGGGTGAGACCCCATTAGGCTTTTTGGCTGTCTTTTTATACATTTTCTGGGGCAACTTTTCTGGAGGCCCGGAGACGAAGCAGTAAGCAGTGCTTATTGGCTAACTTAAGTAACCTTAAAGCTCATTGGTTGGCACCCATCCGTTTCTAGGTGATTTCCCTTCTGACTTCTTTACTGGTAGACACTTGGCCATCTGCTGGTTTGACTTAGCTATGAAGAGACATAAAATCAGCTAAATACTTCTGTACCTCATAGCTCTGTGGTTATAAGCCTGTGCCTGTGTTAGCAAGAAAACCACAGGCTGTCAGCTCTGAGCTCTTCCTGTGTAGGGGAGAAGTAGGCCAATTCTCAGAGACCCCTCCTCAAGCAACCACACTTTTTGCCCCACTTACCCAGGTGTGATAAGACCCCTACCCAGAGGTCCCTTAGAAAACATGTTTATATAGAAAGTTTTATGCTTTACCGCAACTTACATTTTTCAGCTCTTGCAAGCTAGCAGAACATCCTGTGTGTCTAGCTGGCCCGGGGGAGGGGGGGCAAGGTGTGTCTTGCTATAACAGCTTCTAAGATGGCTTCACTGTTGCTAAATTAGAGCAAGCCCATTTACAAAAGCAGATAGCGCAGGTTAGAAGTTTTCAGATCATCATTCCTCTTCAGCCCAAGGAATTTCTTTAGTATTTCTTATAGTCAAGGTTTTAGCTTTCTTTTATATAAAATGTTTTTTTATTCTCAAAAAACTATTTTTTTGCTACATGCAGAATTCTGAGTTGACAGTTTATTCTTTCAGCATTTAAAGATGTTATTTCATTATTTCCAGCCCTCATAGTTTCTGATCAAAAGTTAGCCATTAATTGATCTGTTGTCTCCCTTTATGTAATGTTTAGTTTTTCTTCTGATGCTTTCAATATTTGCTCTTCATCTTGTTTATCAATGGTTGACTATGATGTGTCAAGGCATGGCCCTTTGCATGTGTATTTTGTTAGGGGTCATTGTGTATCTTGAATTAGTAAATTTAACTCTTGAATCAAATTTTAGGAATATGCAGCCATTATTTTCTAAAATATTTTTCTTGTCCCATTCTATCTGTCTTCTCATTCTGGGACTCTAATTATTAGACTAGTATTATCTAACAGACCCTTGACTTTGTATATATGAGTATACGTGTATATATTCATTCTCAGTGTTCTTCAGTTTGTGTCATATCTATTGATCTAGTTTACATTCACTGAATCTTCCCCTGTCATCTTCATTCACTGATTTAAAAGACAAAATCCCATATTGCATTTCTCAGTTCTAGAATTTTCATTTGGTTTTATTATAGCTATGTTTCTGTTGGCATTTTCCATTTTTTCATGTATTGTACCCTGTATTCTTTTACTTCATTTAAAATAATTTTATTAACTACTTGAAAACTTCTTCTGCTAATTTCAACATCTCTGCCATCTTAGAGTTGTTCTCAGTTATGTGTCCTTTCTCCTGAGGCTAGATCCCAGTTTCATACATAAGGCAATTTTGGATAATATCCTAAACATTCTGAATATTAAGTTGTTGCAACTCTGGGTTCTATTATTTTTCTCTAAAGAGCATTGGGGTTTTTTTGTTTGTTTGTTTGTTTTAATAAACATTTAAGTTGGATATAAACTTCTGTTTTTCAGATGGTATTTTTGATCTCGATTTAAATATTTTATCTTTAGCTGAGTTTCTTGGCATGTGCTTTATATGTGAATTGCTCAGAGGTAAATAGAAGATTGTCAGGCAGAATTTGGAAGTTCCTTTTCTGTTCTTTTCTTTGAAAACAACCCTCACTTCAGTAGCCACAGTTGTCCAGATTTGGTCCTCTGGTTACCCAAGCAAGAAAGCCTGCAATTATTTTCCATTGCTACCTCCAGCATCTGCACCATTTTGATTGTGCCTGCCCTCTTGCTAAAAGTAGTGACCATGAATAACTCTAAACAACTACCCTCCTCCAAGTATGGATACCCCACCAGAAGCCTCCTGTTACTGTTCACATTCTGGTGCTTTCAGATAGCTCTTTTTATCCAAAATATATCCAAAGTTTATAGTGTTATATGGGAATGAACTGGTCCATTATGATCTTATTTATCACTGAAAGCAGGAATCCTATCTTCACATTTTTAAATATTTGCTTTTAGTGATGGCAATTGGCACTATAACATACATATTTTACTTTTCACTGTCTAGATAGAGTTCATATTGTACTATTTCCTTTAAAATGTAGAAACCTTGTAGTTATAGAGGTCTATTTGTCATCCCCCCATCCTAATTCTGTATTTGTCACAGTTATTAAATGTACATACTTTATAATCCCCAGAGGGATTAATGAAATGATATGAAAAAATATATATATCTAATAATTTAATGAAATTACAAGAAAAACTACTTTTATATTTGCACAGATATTTACTTTTAAATTTTTATTATTTCCCTTTAGTCTAAAGAATGTCCTTTTGCTTTCTTTGTAAAGCAGGTCTGCTTACAAAAAATGTTTCTTTCTATTATCTGAAAATATCTTTACTTCCCATTTATTCTTAAATCATGTTTTTACTAGATATGGAATTTTGGGTGAATAGCTTCTTTGTTTCTTTGTTTTTTAACAAAGAAACAACTTTAAAGATGATGTTCTACTCTCTTGCACTGTCTCCTGGCCTTCCTATTTCTAATGAGAAGTCAGCAGTAACGTAAATCATTGTTTCCCCAATGTGAAATGTGTTAGTTTTCTCTAGCTGCCTTCAAGCTTTTCTCTATGTCAATGGATTTGATCAGTTTTGATGCTACTAAGCAAGGGTTTTTGTTTGTTTGTTTGTCTGTGTACTTTCCTTGAATTTACTAGCATCTTGAATCTTGAATATATGTCTTATCAAAATAAATTGTTTTCTGCATATATACTCCCAAATATTTTCGGCTTTATTATGTTTCCTCTTCCTCTGGGACTACAATTAAAAATATGTTAGACACACTTACCTGGCAGGGAAAATGCCATGTTTGTGAAAACGTTAGACATTTTTATGTTGTCCCACAGGTTACTAAGGCTCTGTTCTTACTATAACCCCATAATTCTTTCTTCAGATTGAAAAATCTTTGTTCTCTCTACTTTAACCAACTTGTTCTCATTTCACCTTCATTGTGCTTATAAGTCTTTCCAGTGATTTTTTTTCTTTTAGATATCCTAATTTTTTAATTCTGAGATTTCTATTCAGCTTTTTAATAGTTTCTATTTTTTTAAAGATTTTCTATCATACAATTCATTATTAACATATTTTTTCTTAACATTAGTGAGCATAGGTGCCATAGCTACTTTAAAATTCTTATTTCCTAATTCAAATTAAGCATCATCTTATGGATGGTCCCAGTTATTTGTATTTTTACTTGAGACTGAATCACATTTTTGTGCATGCCAAGTAATTTTAAATTGCATCCCAACCATTATAAATGTTATGTTGTATAGACTCCGGTTTGTGTTAAATTCCTTCAAAAAGTGTTGATGTTTTTGTTTTAGCAGGCAATTAAACTGATTAGACTCAAATTCAAATTTTGTGTTTTGGATAGCAAATCTAATCTGAGTTCACATCTTTTGCCTTTGATTGAGTTGCTTTATGTCAATTTCCTGCATGCATCATTCAGAGGACAGCCAGAGATTTGGGAAGAGTCTGTACACAGAATTTGGGGTTCTTCTCTGGCTCTTTCTTTTCCAAATTGCTGTCTTACTTTTCAGTAATTAGTCCAAACTCTCGTGTCTGATTCTTCAGGTCAGAAAGACTTCTGGCCATCCATCAGGATACAAGCTATAAAAACAGAAAAATCACTCAATGTGTGTTCCTCCTTAAAGATGTTTTTTTCTCCTCAGAATCTATTTGCTTTTGTTCTCTCTCCAGTATCTCCAGATTATTATTTTATGTATTTTTTCCCCAGAGCTTATAGTGTTTTTTGTTTCAATGTGAATTAGGGTCTAGCAGAAGTATACACAGCTGTATTGAGAAACCCTTTTTTGATGGTTTGGGAAATATATAACCACAGAGGTTCAGCATCTTGCTCAAGTTGCTGGGTTAGTAAGTGGTGGCATAAGGACTTGAACCCAAAGCTCCTGACTTCAAAGCCTATGAGCCCTTCCCATTATATTAAACTATATATTGCCTCTTCCCTCTTGATTAAGGTGAGTGGCATTTAAAACCAAATCTCCAAGATGGCAACAATGCTTCTACCATCTAATTTTTTTCATTGCTCTATCCTCATCTCCTAGAAGAGTGTTTGACATATAATAGTCTTACCTTATTTGTTAATGATAAGTGATTGAGATAGATCTGGAAAAAATTAGCCATAAATATTGAGCTTTAACTAAATGAGGCTCTAAATTAATACATTTGTATTTATAGTGGTTTTCATCACAGCCCTTCTAATATACCACAATGGAGACTTAGTTAATTGAATTATGATATGGAATACCAGATAGCCAAGCAAAATAATGCTGCAAAAAAAATAGTTATCAGGGCCGGCCCGGTGGCGCACTGCTATATTGCGCCGCTTGGGAAGTGCGGCGGCACTCCCGCCAAGGGTTTGGATCCCACATACAGACCGGTTCCCGCTCACTGGCTGAGCGAGGCGCGGAAGCGACGCTGAGGGTTGCGATCCCGTTGCCAGTCCTGGTCCGGTGCGGGGGCGACACTGAGGGTTGCGATCCGTTGCCGGACACGGAAAAAGACAAAAAAAAAAAAAAATAGTTATCAATACCAAAGAATGTTCAGTCAAAAGAAAACTACAAATGTTATAAATGGCATGTTCTCATATTTTTAAATGAAATTATATAATAAGAATAGAAGAAAAACATCAACATTGTTATTATAGTATATGATAGTGAGCTTATAAGCATGTTTTTCTTTGTGTTTTTAAAATTTCTAGATTAAACTCAATTACTTTTGTAATTTGCAAATAAAATACCCTTAAATTCAGTAAGGTTATTATTTTTCTCTTTTCTTTTTTCATTTCATTCTTTTTTTTATTCCCTTTTAATTTTTAACTTTTTTGTTTGTTCTTCAGTAAGGTTCTTTAACATAGATCACATCCATTTAGCTAATTTGAATTCTATCAGATGCCAACACATTCATTATCTGGCATAATGGCTTTTGACTAATAGAGAGTTACTGCCACCGATATGCTGGTAAATATTTAAACATCAGCTCTTTGCAGAAAAAAAAAATCTGATTGGTAGTGCTTGACAATTTCCATGGTGTAAATACTCCTTCCATGGCTAATTTCCAGCTACACACATGACATCATTAGAGTGTAGGTGAAAAGAGATGTGCACAATCTGCATGAATGAGCTGAACAGGCTTTGACACACCATCGTTTATTACAAAGATCATGCCAAGGATGTTATTTTTCAAATTAATATAAACCACAGGTTGGTAAATTTTTTCAGAAAAGGTCCATTCAGTCAATATGTTAGGCGCAGCACAGCATATGATCTCTGTCACAACTACTCAACTCTGCATTGCCCTGCAAGATCAGCCATAGACAGTACATAAGTGAATGGTGCAGACGTGCTCCAATAAAACGTATTTACAAAAACAGATGGCAGGCCAGATTTGACCCAGGAGCCATAGTTTGTTCATCCTGTATAGACGATAAAACACATGTGAAACCAAAAGTGAATTCAAAGCAAGACAATCTTTCTTTAGAAATTCAGAAGACTCTTTAAGATATTGCTATACCTCATATACCTCAGATGCAGGGCTAGGAACATTTATTACTGTGCTGTCAAAGTGTGGAAGTGAGGGTTAATGGGGGAGCCTAAGCCAGTGAAATGCAGGCTAATAAAATTTTTACTCAACTCAGTTGTTTAGGGAACTGAAGTGTGTTTCTATCAGATCAATTGATTCTATCACACGAGAAGATGTGAGAAAATTGTGGAAAATGTGAAGCATGGTAAATTCTCTAGGGGATTGGCTCACATTGAACCTATCTGCAAGCTTATTTACATGATATATGAATCATTTATCATAAAATATGTAGTTCTTTGTGAGTGTGGGCATGGGTCTCTCTACCCCTTGTTAAATTTTTCCCCATCTAGCAAAGAAGCCGGCTTCAGCACTAAGTGATTAATATGCCTAACCAGCGGCCATCCTGATGATCAATTGTTACAGATAACACTGGAGCAGAGAGTTTGTGGAATTCCAGGTCCTTTAGGGAATGTGGCCCCTGAAAAGCAGCTCTGAAAAAGCCAGACACATGGGCAGTTGAACTAGGGCTCTGTTCACTTTCAACCTATCTTTCTCCTCCAAATAATCAATTCTCTTGCAGTTTAGTCCTAGAACTCCAAGGTGGAGAAGGGAAGTTTGAATTCAATAGTTTCTTTCACCTAAATTCAGTGCCATTCTTATTTACTAGGGACTTGGTAATAGACAAAGGGATCATGATGTGAAAGCTCTAATGTGCTTAAGGACTGTTAAAAAGCACTTAACATTCCACTCTCACCATGTAAGTATTGGACGCAGTCCTCAATTCAGTGAAGGCTGCCTGCCCCTTCATTCTGTGCAATGTTGACTCAGTAACAGTGAAGTATTGCATATCAACAAGAATGATCAGCCCTTACCCTTCCTTCAGTACACACAGTTGAGCCTTAACAATTCCCTAAAAACATTTTTGGGGGGCAAATTCTGCAAATCACGATAGGACTTGATATTCCTGTAACACCCCTTTAGTAATAAATGTGCACTTTACTGAGGTTTATCTTCTCAATCTCTGGAGCCTCTCCGTGCAGTCTGTAGATAGCCAATTTCCTTCAAATGTGGGGAAGCTGAGGCTCCAGAGAGAGGGAAAAAGATTTGCCAAGAGTTGTTAAGTCATTCATTAAAAAGAATGAGATTAGGATTTAGGTTGTTGTAGGAGTGATAGTCTTAGCCACAGCTAGAAACATTTTCCCTAAAATGTTTCCTGGAATCCTCAAAGGCATTTAACCTCAGGGCCAAAACCCTGATTGTCTCATTAAATTGTTAGCAATTCCCCTAGAGGAACTTCTTTTTCATTTGTGCCTTGACCTGCAGGCCGAAGAGTGGATGGTAATAAATTCTGTGAGGAAGAGGTTATCTAGTAGAGGGAGGTTCCTCTCTTCTCTGAGATAGAACAGAGTGGGGTCATGGAGAGGTCTCAGAGAGCCCTTAGGCACACCCCGGGAAGAGGGTAAAAGTGTCCTGAAATTTAGCATGTGGCATTTTGGAATTCTCTCAGAATTGGGTTTGGAAAGGGCATCATGTTTTGACTTGTGAAAAAACTTTCAGGAGAACAGAGCTGAATACAGGTGTGTCTCATTTTACTTAATAAAAAATTGCTGTCCAAAATTGCATGTAAATCAGTTTGATAATGGTAAAAGTATAGACTGTTTAACCTGAGCCATCCCTTGGGATTAATAGCTCCATATAGGAAAGTTGAACCAAAGGTCTTCGAGTTCTTAACTCCCTTTTTTACCAGACCAGCTTTACTTTTAAAATGTTAAGTCCTGGAACTTGGTATACGATTTTGTTAGAATGAAGAATGTTTTTGACTATAAAACCACCTGATTTAGTATACCCTTCTCCTATGAAAAAAAAAAAAAAAAAAAATAAGGAAACAGAAATACAGAAATGTGAAACGACTCTCTCAAAGACCACCCAACAGTTATCCTCAGAAATAACCTGTCCCACTGAGAGCTCCATCACAGCATTCCAGAGAGGTGTGTCCTCCAGTTCAGAGGTGCTTCATAAATCCTAAAGCTGAAGGGAAGTGCAAGAGATTACGATCTTCCTCCAGGCAGACAACTTATTCTATGCACACTATAGAGCCCTGAAACCTAGTGTTTTGTCCACATTCACACACCTAATTAGTGATCAAGGCTTGAGAATAGCGCTTGCAGCAGAGAGCTCTTCTCTCCTCCCACCCGGCTCCTTCTTGTCTGACTCTTCATTGGTCAGTGGCTTCTGACTCTTTAGCTTCCAGTTTCTCTGGCCTCTGATTTAGAGGTAAAGCTGTGGAAACCTATTTTTTAAGGCCTTTGTTGAAATCAAGATATGTCCCCACAAAGAGAAAGCCCTGAGAAAGGTCTTTTTCTTCACTGCACTTCATGCGCAGGTAGAATCATAAAGCAAGATTTTGGTTTGGATCCTGGACATGAGTTAGAGATGTATTTGATTTCTTGAGAATCCATTACTGTTAAATAAGGTAACACTGCTAGCTCTTTGAAAAGTCAACTTTAAGAATGATTATGAAAACAGTATTTTTTTTATTGCATCATATTTGACCCATATCAGGGTTCCGTTGTATTTTGTAAACACATCTGCATCATTACAACAAGCTGATTGCTCTCTGCTCACCCCTTTAATAAACCCATATGATGATTTTTTTGTTGTTGTTTGTTTGGTTTTTTGTCCTTTTTTTTTTTTTTTTTTTTGAGAACGGCCGCACCGCACTCAGCCAGTGAGCGCTGTGAGCGCACCGGTCATCCCTATATAGGATTCGAACCCGTGGCGGGAGCGCTGCTGCACTCCCAGCACCGCACTCTCCGAGTGCACCACAGGTTCAGCCCACCAGATGATGATTTTAATTGACTGGCACTAATGTGTGCTGTTGCTTTCAGTATGATGGCACTGACCTATACACATCAGGAAGTGATGGAATAGTCACTTAATTTCTTGAATGATGGTGATTGTTTATACATGCATATTAACAACATGGCTTTGGACTCCGTCAGAGAAGATGCATTTGTTAAAGGAGAAAGAACATTCAGACATTTCCCCATCCTGTCCAACACATTTTTTCTGGTGCTGGGAAAGAAGTGAGAGGTGATAACTGCTGCCCATGGTGCACTTGGCACTGCTACTTGACAATATCCCTGTGGTCAGGTGCAGGACCCTGCCTTGGCAGCAGCAATAGCACCAACACCGAGATGAGAAGTACAATGTGGTTTATGATGTTTGAAAATACCTTCCATTTGTGTAACTCTTCACGCTGTTTGATGCCAACTCAGAGAGAACTACTCCCATTTCTCCAAACTCATCCTCTGCTTGATACTCAATACTCAAAATCCCAACCAAACTGGCTTTCTGGCTCATCATCAACCCTTCCTAGCTTGTCCTACCTCAGAGCTATTCACTGGAGTTTGTTCCATCTAGAGTCCTCTGTTACCTCCCTCTGGCTTCTCATTCAGGTCTCCGTGCAAATGAAATGTCTTCCCAAAGACTTTCCCTGGCTTTCTTATCTTGAATAGCTACTCCTCACACTAATATTTTGTTTCACTTTCTTTATAGCATTTACCGTGATCTGAAAATATTTTATCTACCTATGTATTTATCAACTTGTTTCTTTTCCTTCCACAGTGTAATTTGCAGGACAGCAGGAACCTGTTCTCTGCTGAAGTACCAGAATTTGGAACAGTACCTACTACACATACAATAAATACATATTTTCTGTGTAAATAACTAGATGTATCACATTTAATCATTTTTGAAATATCTGAGGCCAAAAAAATTATGAAACTAGAACAAAGTCAAATGACTAATAAAAGGATGAGTCTGGATTTGAATCCTCACTTTTCATTAATTGGGATTGTGGCTATTAAACCATATTGCTTCTTGCAAAAAAAAAAAAATTAATGGGTAAGTTTAGTCACTTTTTAATATATTTATTCAATTTAAAATTGAGCATTTATATACCACTTTTGTGCCTTATTTTATTCACTTTATCAGGATAGTAAAAGTAACTACCTTATGGGATTATAGTTAAGATTAAGAGTGCTGATATATGTAAAGCATTGAGAACAGTGTCCGAGATATAGTAAATTCTATTACTCCTGTGGAATCCCTTTAAACATTTGGAATTTCCATTTGGTAACTTACCTTCCAATCATCTTATCTCCAGGTTAAACAGCCTCAGATCCTTTAAAACTATGAAGTGGTTTCTATGCCTTTTGCTGTTCTCGGCTTTCTACTTTTTTGTGTTCCAGTATGGTAGTGCTTCTTCTAAAACAGAAGCCTGCAAGAATATTCACCGCAATACTGTTAAAATAGTTAAGAATTGGAAACAATTTGAATCAGTAATAGAACAGTTATATGAACTACCATATATCCATGAGATAGAATAATATTTTCTGGAAACAAAATGACAAATATCTTTACTTATTTTCAATTATTGTATATATTTATGCATGTTTGCATGTAAGTATTAATGTACATAAGTATGGAATCTTGATTTTCCATATTGTTTGAGAGGTTATAATCTGTCACTGTTATTTATTTTCATGCTCAAGTTGTCTCAAATTTCCCCATCATTATTTGGCCATTCTCTTGTTTTCTCACACAGGGTACTTGATTCTCACCTAATTTTTTTCCTGACCCAGTCCTGCATTGACATTCCCTCCCCCCAAATCCCTGATTATTTTTCATAAAGAATTGTATTTAGAAACCAAGCTCTTGGTGCCAGGTATGCTCAGAGCTCTCAGTGTGTCCCTACAACCAAACCCTCTCTGTGGTCAATGACAGGAAATAAATGTGTAATGGGTTGAATAGTGTCTCCCCAGAACTTCAGAACATGACTTTGTTTGGAAATAGAGTCCTTGCACACATTACTAGTTAAGGTCATATTGGGTTAAGGTGGCCCCTAAATCCAATGACTAGCATCTTTGTAAGAGAAAGGAGAGGAAGACACAGAGCCACAAAGCCAAGGACACACATAAAGAAGAACTATTTCTCTCTATTGATATTAAATCATCTGAGTGAGAATTCACTCTACCTTCCACAACACTGGAGACACTCTGATTAAATGTCTATTCATAATCTCCTGTTTTTCTAGATTTCATCCAACTAATCTGGAGGTAGAATAAGATTATTTCATATAGGTTACAAACACAATCAAATTAGAACACAGCTTGCTTTGTATAGTTTACTCAGGTATTTTTTACAGAAAGCTAGGTTAACACATTATTATCATAATTAACAGCACAGTATAGTGAATGTGGTACAGCTTAGTGCTTAATTTCTTGGGCTCTGTAACTAGGGCATCTGTGACCAAATACTTATTTCATGGCCTCAGACAAGTTACTTCAATGCTTTACCATTAACTTTCCTCCCCTGTAAAATGGGAATTAAAACTTACCAAGTTATGGTGCTAACTAAATAAGTTAATATATGTAAGCATTTGAAACAGTTCTGACACATGGTGATTTCCCATTAAATGTTACCTATTCGTATTTAAAGAACTGTTATTTTTAATAGAATATTGTTATTGCAGTAGTTTTATATACTAATCCTTCCTGCATTTATTTTCTCATCTTATTTAACAAATAATTTTTTACCTTCTAAGTATGTGCCAGTCTTGGATTCTATATAAAGCTCACTGCATATTGACAAATGTATATATTTGCATGTTGATATATATATATATGTAGATATCAATGTGCATGCAAATATGTACATTTGTCAACATGTATGTGTGTGTATATATATATATATCAACATGCAGTTGGCTTTATGTAAACAAAAAAATATATATATATATATTATGTAGAATATACGTACACTCCTGTGAGTATCTGTATTTTGAAGTTTAATGTATGCATGTTGGACTCATTGGAACCAAAAGACAGTGTTGCTAAAATAACGCAGGACAGTAGTTCTAGTTTTGTCCCTACCACTTACTGACCATGTCATTTTAGCACACATCACTTCTTTATCTGACCCTCATATTTTTCCTCTATAAAGTGAGGGGGGAGAACATGGGTTGAACTGAATAGTTGTCAAGTTTTTTTCCAACTCCAAAGTTTCAGAGCTATAGGAGCAATGCCCGTATCTGTTTCCTTGCACTAATCTAGAGTATCTGACATAAAATGTTGCATACAGCTGGGCCATCGTATCATAGACTGGGGCAGTGGTCAATTCTATTTCATAATACACATCTTTCATAAAATATGAATTATGTTCTAAAGTAGTACCACTTCTCAAGGTGGTCACTTCAATTGTTGACAACAGGAAAAACATTGAAAAGGACCAGAAGGAAGGAAAGAGGGTGAGGTCGTAGTGTGTTTTCCTTATGGAGAGGATACCTTCTCAAACATAGTTTGGTGCCCCAAATAAAGGTGAGCTTCTGCCTCCTGAACTTTTCTTTTTACAGTATGGAGAAGCACCCCTTAAAAACCTGCCCTGACCAACCTTGCCCATTAGCCTGCTATCCTAAACATTGCCCTGCCTCCTTGATGAAGTGGTCTGACCCCTCTGACAAGAGTTCCCACACCATCTCTTCACGCCTTGTTGGTTTAGTTTCTCATGATGGATGACATGACACAGTCAGCAGGGCTGTTGGTACCTGCTCTGTAAATGACTCTCGTATCATGCTGCCAAAGGCAAAGTGACCATCTCTCAATTCTGGCTGAGCATTTTAACTTCAGGTTTTCAAGTATGGAAGCTAGTGATTTATGAGATACAAAAAAAGCATAAATGGCCTTCCATTTCTTTTGACAAGGCAAGACTGCCTGTGTAACCCCCAACCCATGCTTCCCTTGTAGGATAATCATGCTCTGGCAGGAAGAGCATCGTACTCCTTCCCCACCACAAAAGCCAAATGGTGTTTACTCCAGCCAATTTTGTGTAGGCTTAGGCCTGGCTGGTAGACCACATACCACTGCAGGGACTGGATGAGAGCTACTGATCAGAGCCGGATCATTCTCTTTTATCTCAGCTTATTTGCCAGGTTCTATAAGTAACAGTCTCGCTTCAAAAAGAAAACTGGTTTTCAGACTGGGATGAGACTATGCCACAGTTTAGATGACAAATTAGTGCTAGGCTATCTTTTGTCCAATGGCTTGTGCTTTGTAGACACCCAGTCTTTCCCTAGATTCTCCGCGGGTGGCCGAGACACTGAGTACT
The DNA here is from genome assembly GCF_000696425.1 of Galeopterus variegatus. Taxonomy (NCBI): domain Eukaryota; kingdom Metazoa; phylum Chordata; class Mammalia; order Dermoptera; family Cynocephalidae; genus Galeopterus; species Galeopterus variegatus. Next base: position 100,774 of record NW_007727461.1, on the reverse strand, counting down.
AGGGTGACCCGTTTAAGCTACAATACTTCACCTGCATGCACCCCTGAACAAGCTGAGGCACAAAGATAAGAAGAGGCTTGGGATGTGTTGGGGGCAGGGTGACCAATCAACCTTTTTTGTCCAGGACTAATGGATTTCCTGGGACATGGTATTTCAGTATTAAAATGTGAGCAGTCCCAAAGGACACAGTACTTCCAGTACCAAACCTGGACAGTCCCAGGTGAAGTGGGATGAGTTAGTCATCTCTTTGGAGGTGAAGACTTGGTAGGAATGTGGGACAGAGTGAAGAATAGCATGAAGCTCCAGGTCAGAGAGGACATGTCACATGCATATTTTCTAAAGATAACATCATTCTCACTGTAGCCCTGACAAAATGATATGTACAAGGATACTTCAAAAAGTTTGTGGAAAACTAGAATTGAAAGAGAATACAAATTGTTCTATTAATTTTTTGAAGACCCCTTGTACCTTTGCCTAGGACAGAATAGATGCTCAGTAATTTTTTTAATTGAATTGAATTTGAATTAGCAAATAGTGAGGCCAACTGGTCTGACCATTGCACCATGGATCTAGTAGGCTTTCTGTGAATTTGCCTTGGGTCAAATGGCCCCATGTGGCTGGAATAGAGCTCCCTTAAGAAGTGAAAAGTGTGTTATCCCAGCAGATAATATCAGAAGGAACTGTGTTTCATGGGTAATCCCACAGTATTTAGCCCCAGTCTGGGCACATTGCAGCCACTAAATACAATTGTCAAATGCATTGATTCTGTCATAAGCCTGTTTCTTCTTGCTCTAACTCTCACATGCAGAGATGGGAGTTGTTCGCAATTCTTTAAGTGACATTTTCTTGTGGAAAAAACAAAGGACAGATGACTTAAATGTTTATAGTCATTCATTATAGTTATTAGTGAATGAGGAGAGCAAAACAATTTAGGGTTTGAAAAATATTTCAGACACTTTTTCAGACATAGAAGGCTTGCAAACAAGGCAAATTCCAGGGACGATCTCTTTCCATTCTCATGTTAGCATTCCTTTGAAGGTTATGTAATTAATACTTTTCTGATTTATTTAGCCTGAGCTAATCTAAATGTGATTTTGTAAGACATATAGCTGCTTGAGAAGCAACTTGAGACTTAAAATAAGCTTTTAAAAGGTCTCCTGGCTTTAAAAGCAGGAAGTGACATACATAATACCCAAAACAACCTATTTTAACTCTACAAGTTTGCTTTTCATAAAATGAAACAAAACAAAACAAAAACATAGGGGCTGCATAAATAGATTCTTAACTTTAAAAATCTATTCCCTGAGACCTAGAATAGACTCTCTTTAGTATCTCAGTCTAATTACTTTCACTGATCCCTTTTGCACCCACGTTGATAGAAACGTCCCCTGAATGGAAACATACAGATCCAAGAGCCTGATTCCCTCATGCTCTTTAGCAGGTCCTGAAATTCCAATTCCTCAGACCTCAGGGAGGCATTATGATCTAGACATTATGCCTTAGGTATTATGCTGTAAGTGACTTAGAGCAAATCTCTTCTACCCTGAATTCAAATCCCAGTTTAATATTTAAAACAGTGCCTGGCAAATGTATGCCAAGGAACTATTCCTTATTAGTGTGCATGCAAATCTTTTGAAGAGCCTAAGCTCTTGAATCCACAAAATCAGAATCTCTAAACTAGTGATTCCCAATCCTGGCTGCATATTAAAATCACGTGGATGCTATTAAAAATTCTATTTCCCAGGCTTTACACCGAATCAAATCTGGATGTCTGGGGGTAGGGTCCAGAAATTTTTTTAAACTTTGATATGTGATTCTGATGCACAGCGTGAGAACTGCCACTCCATGCTCAATATTGAGAACCACTGCTTTAGAAGGGCTTTGTCACGTGTATGTCAAGCTGTTTGTGAGTGTGCTTAATTGTTTGATCCTATCACATTTTCATGATTCATTCATTATTTAGAAGCCATCGAGTAGGTCTACATCATTTTGTCTAAGGCTATAATTTTCCTGATGCTAGGGTGTCCCTCTGTTGCCATTCACACTCTAGTATCTAATATCGGGCCAACATATTATAGTGGTCATGGTGATGGAGGCAGAAGGGAAAGAAATAATTGTTGAATTTTATCAACCATCTTCAAGATCATGATAATATTTTTGGAGTAAAGAAGGCTAGGTCAGGTCAGAAGTGTTATGACTTAGGTGAGTGCTATACTGGGCTTTTTGTCCAGCCAAATCATGCCATCATAATTTTTCTTTGCAAGGTTTTGCCCTTTCCAGTCCCTGTCTTTTTTTTTTTTTTTTTTTTTTTTTTTTGTTTCTTTTTTTGTTTGTTTTTTCTCCTCTAAGTCACAAGCACATTTATTATTGTCTGCTAGATCATGGTCTTTCTTTCCCAGGCAGTGGTACAGGAAAGGGTCACACTGCCACCAGAACCAGCCCATAGGGGAACAATGTCATGGGAAACTACAACAACACCTTCATCTTGCTTGACAGGCTGGCGATCTAGGGATCCTGGGTTTCGTAGGACCAAGCAGGAAATGGTAAGGACACCTTCCGCTTTGCAGCTGAAGCCATAGGCTTTGATAACTTCCTGCCAGATGTGTGTGGTCACTGGGAGCATGAACTGCAGCATCCTGCCCATGTTGTTCACTGCACACAGTGTCCTGAGGCTTGTCCCTGCACCCAGCATTCCCCTGGCCAAGAAATCCTGGATCACCTTGGCCAGAACTCCTTGCGCTGTTCAGTGCTCAGGAGGGATGAGCCACTTCCTCGAGCCATTTCCAAGGCTGGTAGGGACTGGAGTGGAAACAGCATCAGCCGTGGCCAGAAGCCTTTAAGCATGAACCTGAGCTCCTGAGATCTGGTTGCTCAGGTAAGTCCTATACAAGACAAATTAACAAGTGGCGACAGCCTTAGCATGATGAAGGTAACTCTATGGTTAAAAAAACAACCTGCATTTGGATCTTCTGGTAAGAACTGAAAAACCTGCTAGACAAATTCTAAAGGATCTCTGATGTTTCCAGTCCCAGTCTTATGCTGTCTGCCAAAGTCTACTAACCAGGTCACTCTGAAGCCTTCTGGTGAATTGTTCCCTACACAAGCCTCTCTGGGTAAGAGCTTCAAATCCTTCTTAATGTGGCTGTGTGATCTCAGCTGGCTGCTGGACTGCAGTTTCCTCATTCAAAACAGGGACATAATAATCCCTACCTCACAGAATTGTTGTAAAGCTCAAACAAGATCACATATGAGAGAATGTCACATAAGATGTAAAGGTCATGCTAATTTTTATCCAGTCACTGGACACTCCCAACTGACTGCTTTCAAGTGTGGCTGAAAAAAATAAGATGTGATTGTTATTTGATGGGCAAGCTATTTACTATTGAGGAAACAAGTAAGCCAGGGGACTTTGGGTGCAAAAATCTGGTGACCTGGGTAATAAATGTTCACTGTATAAGTGGCAGAAACTTTGGATAATCCAGCACTGTGGTTTTCAGAAGGATTATCAAAACCACAGCATTTCAAAAATAAAGGATAGAAAAGGTCAGACAGTCCCAGCATTGCTGATCCTGCCTACTTTTTCTGGGAAGTTGCCTCAATCATCTTACAGCAGCTTGACACAAATGCACACAATCACTAGAGTGGGTGTGGGTGTGGAGAAAGAGAGAGAGAGAAGAGGAAAGAGAAGAAGAAAGAAAAAGAAAGAGAAAGCCCCAAAGCAACAAATTCACACACCAGTCCTGCAGTGACCTAGCAATCAAGGCATTAGCAGCCAAAAAGCTTTTCTTGTGGAGGGAGAGTTAATGGATTTATATTATTTGTGGTTATCTGGATTTCAGATTGACACCATAAATATTCAGACTCTGAACTCAGCTGGAAGCAGCCGCCACTGACTTTTCTATGACCTAGCTGGAAACTTTAAATCAGCTGTCTCCTTGACTTTCAAGGGGAATGACATACTCCAAATCCACAAGATAGTATCTCCTCAGTGTTTTATTGCCTCCAGAGGACCTCAGTTCAGCATGGTCTGTAACTACAGCCTCTCTTTTGAATGCCAAGTCCAGTAAAGATTGCTAACTCACAAGACACTCTGTGCTGGAACAGAGATGTCCTGGACTGTGGACATAGACATGGCTTATTGCACAAAATATATGTGGCAAACTCACATTCGATGCAAGCCCTGCAACACATTATTCATGGGCTGACAGGGATCCCTGTCCATGGCTCTCTCTGTTCAGTAGATCTTGCCCAGGTACTTTCTTTCTCATTTTCTTCTTGTTTTTATTTTTCTCTGGGAGATAGATTTATGGGGCTTCTACAGAGGTACAGGGGACACTTTCTTCTCAGTGCATTGTGAGCTGCTTCTAGTTTCTCTGATCAATGGCTAGTAAAAGTGAGAGACCCTTCCGGAAATAGGGTTTGAACCTCTCTCTGGTTCATTTCGGAGCTGACCCTGAAATTTTGGTGATAGGAGAAGAAGGGGCATTGTTCTCCTCCTCCCCCTACATTGCTGAGATTGGGGAACGTTCCACTGGCAACAAGCTTCCTTTTGCCCCATGACAAATTATGCTGAAGGTTTGACAACACCAAATCCATCATAAGGATTGGGCCAGCTCCTTCTCTCTGTCAGCTTAACAGATGTGGCAGCAGCCACAATGTCAATAAAGGTTATGTCCTGCTTCAGAGAAAAAGGGTCCAAAACACCATTTAAGTAATTGCTTGGGGAAGAAAAAATCAAGCTATCCTTCTAGGCAGGCAATAGCATTATCAGGATGGCTCCACACATGAGCTACTACTTCTTTCTTCCTTTCCCGGATGAGTTGAAAGGTACTCTCAGGGGAAGATGTGTGGGTCTATTACCAGGAGAAAGGGCAAGACATGAGCAATTGCCAGTTGTGACTTCAGAGGTTCCATCTGCTCAGTGTTTGGAAATCCACCAAGAGTTCTTATTGCACCATTTGACCCAGACCATAATACACCCCAGATGTTATAAAACTTCCTTTGGATATTTGATATAATGGGGAAAAGGGAGAAGAAAGGAATCATTAAGGAAAAAAAGATCAGCAAATGCTAGACTTTTTTTTATATTTTAGTATTATTAAAATCTATATTTTGTGGGGAGCATCCTAATTCTTTCTTTGCTCAGGGCCTCTGAATACCTTAATCCTGGCCAGAGAAGGGAATATTCCACACACACATACAGAGAGAGAGAGAGAGAGAGAGAGAGAGAGAGAGAGAGAGAGAGAATAATGTGAGCAGGGAACTGTAAAAAGAAGAGAACAGCTAGGGTGAAAGCTTAGAGGTGGGAGAGGCAGGTCATGAAAGTGGAAAGGAAGGCAGGAGCAGACCATGGACCCATGAAGATGGAGCTTGGCTAGTCTGTCACAGTAAGGTTCCTATGGGGGTGAGACACTCCTGCACAATTACTAATAGGGAAGTAGCAGGGTTTGCATTTCAGACAAATCACTCTGACAGCTGTGTGAAATATGAATTTGAGGAGGACAAGAAAGGAGGCAGGGAGACCACTTAAAAGGCTGTTTAACCTGGTAAAATATAATGAAGGTCTTAACAAGGGAATTAGTAGTGGAGATGGACAGAAGCAATAAAATGTATATGTATATGCTTAGGGGTTAAATTGACTGGAATGGTGTATGGTCAGGTGCTGTGGCTGAAGGGCTGAGGAAGGAAGCTCCATCAATGATAAAGCCCTCATTTCTTAGACTGTGTGACTCGATATACTGTGGTACCATCAACTGAGATACTGCTGGAACAGAAGCAGATTGGGAGGATGAGTGGTGAGTTTAGCACCAGACAGATTCAATTTGAAATTCTGGTGAACAAGACCAGCCCTATTTTCCTAACATGTTTCCAAGTAGCTGCCTCAGTTGCCTATCTCAGACATTGCTAGACAGAAATGTCCATTTCTATAATAAGGTCACATTTTTGGATTAGGGTGTTACACTCAGTCTCTAGCCCACATTTCAGAAGAGGGCGTGTACTTGGGATTCATAAGACAGCACATTCCTGTCTATTCCTGCTGAAATGTCAACCATTCCTAACCCAGTACTCTGCTGTGGTCTGCTGTAGGTTGATGCACTCTACAGTAGCATTCTGCTAGGAATATTATTAACCCTTTGGAAGAGGAATCATTAGAACCAGGTAATTGAAGTCTGCAGAAACAGATCTCATCTGTAGATTAGTGGGTTGATATCATACCAAGTCTGAATAGATTCTAGTTTTGGAGAAACTCTAGTATTGGCCATCTTATCTAGTTAGGACTCTTGGTTACAAGAGGAAAACACATATCTTTGTGTCCCTACTTCATTGTCTAGATGGGTTTCCTTCAAGATCTGGAAACATATTTACTGGCAGATCACAGGTTTGCATTAAAGTTCTGTTCAAGAGGGATTGCTTATCTTCCCATAGTTCCAACTGAAGAACTCTGGGACTCGGTGGGTAGAGTACTGTGATTGACTACCCCTAGTAGAATCACATGTTCAAAGAAGATGAGAAAAATATTTCTCTCCCAGAAGATAGTGCTGTTCTCAGAAAAAAGGAGGTACACCTACTAGATAAAGCAATAGATATATGCTATGCCATCTGTTATCAAAGTTTTGTGAAGACTTGTGTGTACCATGTCATCCCAACCTTTTCCATAAAGGCAATGATAATTCAATTATGCAAGCACTGAGCTCAGCCTAGCTCTGAGGATATGCAATTGGGCAGGAACCATCACTGTACTTCCCACTCTGATTCATGACTCACTCTCCTGTGCTCCTATAGCATCAAATATGGGCATCTGGTAAACCACTTAATATAACACCTTATAATTATTATTTATGTGTCTGCATCCGTAGACTGTGAGCTCCTTGAGATCAGTGACTGTGTCTTCATCACTTTTGTATGCCCAATGCCTGAGACAGAGCAAGTAATGATTTCATTGGCATTTTACTTTCTGATAGGAAAGGAAAAAATTAATTATTCCTTGGTTTGAAACTCTGTTCCCAAGTCACAGAAGCAGCAAGTCTTTCAAGAAACAATGTGAAAAAAAGAATAAAAGCTTACCATTGCACTTTAGATAAATAATGCTAATGAAAAATAAGATCACTCCTGAAACTCAGAGTACTCCTCCCATAGAAGCCCTCAAGAGATATTTACTGATTATTAGAAAGATAGATCTGGAGAAAAAGAGGTAACTGGTAGTCTCCTTATGCAGTTTACACCTGTATAATAATATTATTGATATATATGTATATAAAGAGGATGTTAATAAATTACCAGTGTCATGTTTGGGGTTGTTTTGTGGTAATAGGAGTAGTAAAGAATTTGTGCTGTGCTGTTCACACTCTTCTTTTTTTTTTTTTTTTTTTCATTTTCTAAATAGCATGAAACTGTGGATTTGTTGTTCAGTATTTAGGATGCGGGTGGTGAGCGTGGAATATTAGAAAAGCTAATTGCAAGGCATATCAAACACATGGCTTTTTCTCACCAGCAGTATCCCACAACCAACACAGCTAATCAGCCACCAGAGGCTGAACAAAACTGCTAAATTCCTGCAACCTTATGACTTTGAACTATTCCCTGCTATTATTGGGTCTTGCATATATATACTGAGAGAAGAAGGTTTGGGGAAAACAACAAGAGCTCTACAAGATCTGCAATATCTTGGGTCTGTTAAAGGAATCACTCACCTCTTTCCTCCTACCTCCAAAGCATTAGGAGGGAGGAAATTAGTTTGCATTGATCAGTGGACTGACTTCCACCCCCACTGAAGAGCTTGTCATATGCAAGAGCAACATTTAGGATGAAAAACTTAGCCATATGAATATTCCTAGTTTTGTTCCCAAAATAACTCCTGGTGTTGTTGGCTTCTTTTCCTTATCTAGCTGCCATCTGGGGTTTGTGTGTGTCTGTGTGTGCACACGCACAGGCAATAATACCTCCTCCCCACAATCTGCCAGGCACAGACACCCTCCGTCAAGCTCTCCCACGCTTATATACTCACTGAACCAGAGATGCGGAAAGGATTTCAGATAGACTGAAAAGGCCCAATTTCTGCCTTCCTGCCAAAGATTTTACATGTACTTTATGATTGCCTAAAAATAAATAAATAAAATGCAGTGAAAAGTTGATCTGTAAGCAGAGGCCAAGGAGACTGATAGCAACAGGAATTCATTTGTGAAGGTCTAGACTGTATGTGGCTCCTCGATGCTTACGCCAATGTATGTAAGTGCTTAATGGCTTAGGGGGCTGCAAACATTTTTGTATAAACTTGACAACTAACTCAAACCACAGCCTGCTTCTTTTTTTACTTCAGGAACTTATTTATTTCACATTTCTGGGGTTTAGAAAGGACCCGGGCATTGAACTAATTAAAAAAATAATTTAACATGTAGAAATAAATCCTACCCAAGCTGAGACCTTGTCAGCCAATTTCAACCTGGAGTGCAACCTTAGAACAGAATAGTAAATCTCCCATAATAGGGGCTTCCAGATCCACTATATCATAGAATGCTTTGCATACTTGTCAGGGAGCACAATTCACCTCTCCAACTGCCCTCACAAACTTCCTGAAACATGAGAGGCTCCGTATGTAAATGGGGAAGCAAAGGGGTTTGGGGGTAGGGAGGCTGGATTCGGATATTGACAAAGGAGGGAAAGCAGGGCTCACACAGGGGAGTCAGAGGGAGCTCAGGATTCAATGGAAGTGGAAAACGGAGGTCGAGAAGGATGAAACCAGAGACCACTAAGCCTCCTCCTCTTCCTCCTGTGAAGCAGATGAACTCACACAGGAAGCAGCTATCCTAGTCTTTAGTTCATTTATCCCGTAGAACAGGTCAAAGAAAGGACAGAACAGCCATCATGCAAACTGAAGAACTTAAGGAGGAGACCAGGAGAGAGAGAAAGGCTTTGTTCATAAGCAGGGGAGGTCTGCCACTTTGGATGAAGGCTATGAAATAGCAGGCTCCCTCCCAGCTGTGCTGGTGTGAAATGAACCATTTTTGCTTGGCTTTTCTGCACCTGCTGGAAGAGAGCTCTCTGGTGGCTAAAGCTCACTGAGCACTCCTTGCTTGACCACCCTTAGGAGATGGGTGGTCTATCTTTCAGGGAATAGCTGCAGGAATTTGGGATTATAAACTACAAGAAAGCATCTGTGACCCTAAATTTCTACTTGCTAATATTGAAAATACCCCATTAGAAACTCAACTGTTTGGGTTAAGGCTTAACCATGCTAAAGAAAGAATATGAAAAGTTGAGTAATTTGTGAATGAATTATTTTTAAAGACTTTTCCTGATTTAGACAATAAAGTGTGGGAGAAAGGAGGAAAGACTATCAGGGTATTGAGTATCTGAGGCAGAAGAAAGGGGCATCCTTGGCAGATCAGGGGAAATTAGAGACATTCAGTGTACTTTAAAGAATTTCTCAGCAAAAAGTCTTTAGATCTGGTGAAGACAGTGTGACAGAAATAAATATTTCCTCATTCCATTCTAGTCCCATGATGGTCCATGCTATGCAAGGTTCTTTCTGCATAATGCTTCTGGTTCTCAGGTTGGAAGGAGGAATAGCACTCCCATTGACTCTCACTTACCTCAAGTGAAGTGACTGGGACCAGCCTTGATAGTCTAGGACAATGAATTCTGACTCTTTAAGCTTATAATTATAATCAGATTATTATTATAAGTACCTGAGTTTTGTGCCAGGGCCATACAAATGCAGGGGGATTTTCAGATTCTAGCAGGTTTGCAGGGTTTTCAGTCATACCAGTCATCATCCAACTAGCAAACATCCAATTTCTGTGGAAGTCACTGAGATGAAATAGGTTTCCAAATCTACAGCATCATTCATTACAGTGTCATTTCTCCCTGGGAATTTCCAGTTCAAGGGAAAATGATGCATGGTCATAGGGTAGAGAAAACAAAAGCAGGTACTAATCGCCCCTCCCGAAAGTCTTGTAGATGACTTCTGATGTGTCTGGACTATCATTAAGATTTCAAGCTCATGGGGCAACAACAGATTTTTTTTTGTGTGGGGTTGGGGGAGACATCTCTCCTTAATATTAATGGCACAATAAATCCTACAACTCACATTGAGAACGTGATTTAGTTTTGACCATAACTGAGAAATCATAAACAGAGATTTATCTGACTGATGTTGTGACCCCTTGATCAGAGAGTCTTATATTGGATAGGCAGAGACTGCCAGGCCCCATGCTCCACACAAGAACAGACTCAAATTAGACATGGCTCTTCAGCTGTGAAGATCTGCCCAGCCTCCAAGTGATGTATACATTCCCATATATTTTTCTCCTGGGTTCTGTGGTTCTCTCTGTACCCATTCTTTTCTTTGAAGAATTCCAAAGAATGGGGCTCAGAGAGAAAAGATCAGAAGCTGATTATTTGGGAATGATTTAAAGAAGGGAAGGTGATTCTTTACCATGAGCAACATGTAAATTTCATACTATTAACATGTTGCCTTTTCTAAAATAAAATTTTAAGACCCTGAGGATGATATAGAAAAAGGATAAAAGGAAGGGTAAAAGATGAAGAAATAAACAGCCCCTTTGACTACATATTATTAAAACTAAATTAATAATTTTGCTCTTGTTATATGCTAGGCATTTGCTATGATTTGAATGTTACCCCAAAACTCAGTGAAGCATGATCCCCTTTGTAACAGTGTTAAGAGGGTGAGAAATCAAACCATGGTATTTGAAAGGTGGGGCCTTTGGCAGGTGATTTGATCATGAGGACTCTGTCGTCATGAAGGATTAATCCGTGCATGGATTAATGGTTAATAGTTTAATGGCTATCAAGGAGTAGATTGGGGCTTTATAAGGAGAGGAAGAAAGTGTGTAAAAATGTGTTCTCGCTCAGCCCTGGCTATGTGATACACTGTGTCACCAGGGGAACTCTGTACAGAGTCCCCATCAAGAAGAATGTACTTACCAAATATATCCCTAGATGTTGGACTTCCCAGCCTCTAAAACTGTAAAAGATAAATTTTATTTTCTTATAAATTACCCAGTTGCAGTATTTTGTTATAAGCAACAACAAACATAGCAACAGTAAATATAACACTGATTCAAGAGCTGTAGGGTTATTAACACATTTATAATGAGTTACCTGCCTTCATGGAAGTTTATGTCTTGTTGGGTAGAGAGACTTACAAGCACTAGATAATATCCAACAATAAAGGTTTTAATTAGAATTTCTAGTTATGATAATAAAGGATTTAAGTAGCATTTCTAGACAACAGTAGCTATGCTATTAAACAGCACCTATAATTAATTACTGACCAAATTTTATAGATAATAACTGCTAAAAGATTTTAAAGAAAAGAGAGATCCTTTTAGGCTGAGGTTGGCACAGACATTGTAAAGGAAAAAAGATAGTTCAATTGACACTTGTCAGGATGGGAAATGGTTTGGGTAAGTAGAGAGAAGTACTATATCTCTTGATTAACAAAGGAAATGGAAAGAAATGACTATTTACCTAGTGCCTACTACAGATGTAGTTCTGTGCTAGATACTTTCATTACAATAATCCTAGATATTATTCTTAATTTATAAGAGAGGAACTCGAGGCTCACAGAGGTGAATAACTTTGTCCAAGATAGATGTCAGAAATAAAAAAGTGGAATTTCACATCCAGTCATAATGCAGTAATAGAGATCATATTTACCTTTTCAAATTAAAAAGAAGAAAACTAGACAAAATATATGAAACTACTACTTTTAGTCATTGCAAAATGGACAGTGTAGACTGTTATCCCTGAGAAATGGGAAGCAAATGAAAGAAGCCTCAAACTGCCCCAGCTTACTGCCTGAAGTTTCCAGGACATTGCACAGAGTGGGAGAATGGAGCCTGGTGGTCTTACTTAATTGAAGAGACAGAGATTGATGTTCAGGGTAAGCTAAGGTAGCTAGAATTTTAGGAGCAGAGTACCAGAAAAGAAGAAATTTCATAGAGAGAGCTCTGAAATCTGCAGAGGTATTTCATTGATTGAAAAAATCTGTAGACACATGAGGGGGAAAATACTACTGTGTACAAGCAAAGAACCACTGGAAAATAGTATGTGGAATGATTCCTAGAGATTATCAAGAGTTGGGAATAGTTTTCATATTTCTAAAAGCCAGAGTGGAAAGACCTTGTCAAGCATGGGTCATTTGGCAGAATACTCACAAAGATATTGCCTTGTCAGTGGGAATAAATTAGCTCTAGAGAAAAGAATGTCCTTGGTTTTCCCTAACAAAGCATAAAAGCAAGACTCAAAGGATTAGTCTAATAAGTACCTTAACTTCCTTATAGGACAATGTCTAAAACTATTTAAAGGAGTGACAACAAGAACAAAAATATTCAGCACTAGCAACATAAAATTCAAAATGTCTGGCATCCAAACAAGAATTACCAGGCATGCACAGAAGCAGGAAAATGTGCTTACACAAGGAGAGAATCAATCAATAAAAACAGACTCAGAAATGAGAGAAATAATGGAATTAGCAGCAAAAGATATCAAAACAGCTATTATAAATATGCTTTGTATACAAAGTAGGTGAAGTAAAATATGAACATAAGAAGAAAATGTAAATGTATACAATGGCCCAAATGGAAATTCTAGGGATAAAAATTGCAATATTAAGATTAAAAATGCACTAAATATAATGAATTAACAGCATAGTAGGCATTGTAGAAGAAAAAGATCAATGAAAGGAAAAGCATAGCAAAATAAACTGTCTAATATGAAGCCGAGAAAGAAAATGAGACTTAAAAGATGAACAAAGTCTAATGATCAATATCAAGCAGTCGGTAACAGGTGTAATTGGAATTTCAGAAGGAGTGGAGAGAAGGGAGTGGGGTAAAAAAATATGTGAATATATATATAACAGCCAAAAATTTTACAAATTTGATGAAAACTGAAAAGCCACACATCCAAAGCCTTGATAAACTTCAAACACTATTAAATATTAAAAGTTCACATGAAACAACCAAGTAGTTAAAACCCCAGGATGAAGAGAAAAATAAGTAATTAAAATATTAAAATAACATTAAAAGCAGTGAGAGAAAACACTCATATGTACAAAGCAGTATAGAGTAAAGGTGATAAGTATGAAAACTGACTTATCAGGAATTATGCAAGCCAGAACAAGAAAAATTCAGCTTTAAGGAATTGTAAAATAAGATTTAAAAAATCACTAAAATTCTATGCTGAACAAAAATATCTCTCAGTAAAGACAGCAAAATAAGGACACTGTAAGACAAAAGATGAGAGAATCCATCATTAAAAATATGCACCTCAAGATATGTTAAAAGAAATTCTTCAGGAAGAAGGAAAATAATACCAGCTGGAATGTACATGTATACACATAAATGAATAGCATTGTATATGATAAATATGTGAGTAAATATAGAAGAAATTTTCAACTTACCTTAATCACTTTAAAAGATAATTGAATGTTTAAAGTGAACATAATAACAATGAACTTGGGGTTTTATACCTTACATCAATATAAAATCTATAAAAGGGATGAAAGAGAGTGAATTAAAATGTACCACTGTAGAGTTCATACACTATATCCAAAATGATGTAATATAACTTGAAGGAAGAATATGATGTTCAAGATGTAAACCTTAGAACAAACTCACTAACAAGTAAAATAAGAGGTATAATTAATAAGCCAATACTGAAGAGAAAAATTCCTAAAACATATTCAACTCTTCAGAAAATGAAAGGAACAGAAGAAAAGAGGAATAAAACCTCATTAGAAAAATAGAATATGAATAGCAAAATGCAGAGTTTAAACCAATCATATTGATAATTACAACAAATGTAAATGGTCAAACATTCCAGCTGAAAAGAGAATGTCACATTGAGTTAAAAAAGTCAGATTTAGGTAAATACTGTCTATATGAAACCAAATTTAAAGACACAAACATTAAAAGTAAAAGGATGGAAAATATATGTCGTGGAAACACTAATAAAAAAAAAAGCTAGGTTTGATATATTAATATCAGACAAAGTAGACTTCATAACAAGGAATGTTGCCAGAGGTAAAGAGGAACATTTCATGGATCAATTCATCAAGCGGACATATGAGTACAATCAGAAGTGTTTTCACCTAGTAGCAAAGTTTCAAAATGTATGGGTTGTTTGAGAAGAGAAATAGACAAATCCACTCTTATATAATTAAGTTTATAATACTCTCTCACTAATTGGTAGAACATGTAAAAAATGTGTGTATATATATATATATGAATATATAGTATATAATGTTTTATATGTTTGTACATAATATATGTGTGTATATATGTCCTATAAGGACATGAAAGATTAACTAACTTTACATTTATAGAATGCTACATCCAACACTGCATCCAACAACAGGATAATGTATATTCTTTTCAAATATACATGGAACAATTATTAAGATAGGACATAATTCTGGGCAATAACACTTCTTCAGAATTTTTAAGGATTTAAATCATACAAAGTATGTACTCCAACAACAAGGAAATGAAATAAAATAAAAATTGGGAAGATATCTGGAAATTTTCCAAACTATAGAGATTAAACCAAACAACTTAAAATAATACATGGGTGCTAGAAGTTACCAAAAAGAAAATTAGAATTTTTTTTTTTTAAATGTTTAACAGCTTTCTGGGGTTGACACAAAATAAACTCCAAATACTCAAAATGTAGAAATGGATGTTTGCCATTTATAGACACCTGTGAAACCATCATAAAAATCAATGTGATGAACATGTCCATTACTCCCTAAAGTTATCATGTGCCCCTTTGTAATCTCATTACAAAACAATAACCAATTTCTTATAAGCTTCAACACATATAAACTTAACTTATCAACCAACATTCACTCTTATGTGTTTTCCCAAATGAAATAAAAGCATGTGTCTGCACAAGAACGTGTACTTCAGTTCATAGAAGCTATATTTAAAATTGCCAAGTTTTCTATTTAGCTTGAAAGTTATTTCTTAATTGTAGCAATGTTTGCCATCTGGAGTCACTGGGAATTTTCAAAATCAGAAATTCCTGGCTCATTTATGTTCAATAGTTCCTTTTTATGCTTATTTTTTCTCTTCTTGCAGGTTGGATAAAAACAAAGAGATCCATACCCAGACACTACACAGTCAAAATATTGAAAGAAAAAGATGAAGATGAAACTTTGAAAGCAGCAAGAGAAAAATATAAGAGCCCAAATAAAATTAATATCTGACTTATCATTAGAACAATGGAGGCCAGAAACAATAAAATGACATATTCAAAGTGCTGAAAGAATAAAAAAGTCAAACAATAAAATTATACCCAGAAAAACTATCTTTCAAAACTGAAGTTTACTTCATCAAAGAAAATAAATTTCATTTATTTTTCTTTAAATGGAAAATAAGCAAATAAAAAGATATTCAATATCCTATATCATTAGAAATTTTCAAGTTAAAACAACAAAGAGATATCACTTCACACCTATTAGAATGGCCAAAATTCAAAACAATGACAACACCAAATGCTGGCAAGGATGTGGAGCAACAGGAACTCTCATTCATTACTTGTGGAAATTAAAAATGGTATAGCAACTTTGGAAGAGATGCAGGATCTTACAAAACTAAACATACTCTTACTGTGTGATCCAGCAATCACACTCCTTGGTGTTTACCCAAATGTGTTGAAAACTTACATCCATACAAAAACCTGTACACAAATGTTTATAGCAGCTTTATTTGCATTTGCCAAAACTTAGAAGGAACCAAGGTGTCCTTCAATAGGGGAATAAATATACAAACTGTGGTACATCCATACAATAGAATATTATTCAGCAATAAAAATAAATGAACTCTTAAACTGTGAACTGATATTAGGAATCTTAAATGCATATTGCTAAGTGAAACAAACTAATGCTGTGTGATTCCAACTCTATGGTATCCTGAAAGAGGCAAAACTATGGAGGCAGTAAAAGGATCAGTGGTAGCTGGGGGTTTGAGAGGAGGGAGAAAGGAAAGACTCAAAAGGGATTTTTTTGAGAAATGAAACTATTATACCCCATGATACTGTAATGGTGGATATATATTATTATATATTTGTCAAAACCCATAGAATGTAGGATGCAAAGATGTAATGTAAACCATAAACAAGTTAATAATGTACCAATAATGGCTCATCAAGTGTAACAAATGTACTGCACTAATACACAATGCTAAATATAAGGAAATTGGTGGGGGGTGAGTAGTGTATGGGTACTTTATACTTTTCACTTTTTTTTTTCTGTAAACCTGAAACTGCTAAAAAAAAAAGAAAAAGAAAAAGAAAGAAAAGAAAAGAAAAGCCTATTAAAAATAACTTTTTAAAAAAGTGGAATAAAAATATTCCTAGATGAACAAAAAATGAGATAATTCATGGCTAACAGATCAACCTTACAAGAAATACTAAAGGAACCTCTTTGGGCTGAAAGCAAGTCACACCAGGCAGAAATGTGAATCAACACACAAAAAAACAAGAGTTCCAGTAAAAGTGATAATGTAGGTAATTGCAAAGGACATTGTAATATTTCTTTTCCTTTCTTCTCTTAACTGATTTTAAAAGCAAATGCATAAAACAATATGCATTTAACTTATTGTTAGACTTAAAACACATAGAAATTTAATAGGTTGACAATTACAGCACAGGTAGGTGGGTGGAAGTAAAGCTGAATTGTAGGAAGAAAATGACACCAAATGGTAACTTAAATATATAAGATGATATAAAGAGATCCAGAGATGTAAAATAAAAAGGTTATATAACCAACTCTAGCAATGCATGTATATGCTTGTTCTCCTTCACTCAGCTTCATTAAAAGACACGAAATTATCTAAATTATGTATTGTTGAGTTTATAATATATACAGATGTAATATGTGTAACAATAACACCACCAAAATGAGGAAGAGGGAATAGAGTTATAAAAAAGTAATGATTTTATGTATCAGTGGAATTAGATTCTTAAGTAGATTCTGTTAAGATGTATACAGTAAGCCCCAGGGCAACCACTAAGATAATAACTAAAAAATATAGTTTAAAAAATCGTTAGAGGAATTAAGATGTTACACCAGGAAATATTTAACTAACGCAAAATAAAAAGTAAAGGAAGAACAGATGAACCAAAACGAACAAGCAAACAAAAATTAAAAAAAAAAAAAATCAACTGGCTGACTTAATCCAATAAAATAATGCACCATACTGGTAGAATAAAAAGCAAAAACCAAATGATTAACTCAATAGATGCAGAAAAAGCATTTTACAAAAATTTAATACCCTTTCACTATAAAAACACTTACCATGTCAGGCATAAGTGGGAAATTCTGCAACCTGATAAAGAACATTTATGAAAAACTACCAGATAATAGCATGTTATTAGCATCATTTGTAGAAGACATGATCTTATATATAGCAAAGTCCTAAAGAAACCACTAAAACTCTTAGTACTGATAAACTAGCTCAGGAAGTTTGCAAGATACAACATCAATATATAAAAATCTATTATATCTCTTTTTACTGGTAATGAGTGATCTGAAAATGAAATTAAGAACATTTTATTTACAATAACATTAAAAAGAACAAACTATGTAGGAATAAATTAAAGAAGTTAATAAACAATGCTTACTGAGTTTAAGAAAAGAAATGTAGAACATACTTAAAGACTACAAAATATTGTTGGAAGACTTAGAAATTTCTAGAAAATTCTAAATTAAATTCTAAATTAAGGTCTAAAATTAAAGAAAACCTAAGTGGAAAGACAACCCATATTCATAGATTATGACTTAATATTGTTAAGATGAAGGTATTGTCAAATTGATCTACAGATTCAACTTAATCCCTGTTGAAATTTCAGCTATGCTTTTTACAGAAATCAAATATAAATATGAATCCTGAATAGCTAAAACAATCTTTGAAAAACAGAACAAAGTTGGAGAAGTCACACTTCCTGATTTGAAAGTATATTACAAAGCTATAGTAATCAAAACAGTGTGGTGCTAGCATATGGATAGACTTACAGATCAAATAAGTCTGGAATAGAACTGTGAGTTTAGAAATGAACCCCTATCTATTGTCAGTTGATTTTCAGCAAAGATACCAAGACAATTCAGTGGGGGGAAGAAGAGTCTTTTCTACAAATGGTGTTGTAACAACTGGATATCCACATACATACGAACACAGTTGTACCCTTTTCTTGTATTATGTGCAAAAATTAATTCAAATGGATCATAGACCTAAATGTAAAAGCTAAAACTGTTAGCCTTTTAGAAGAAAACATAGGCATAAATCTTTGTTACCTTTGTTTGAACAAAGATTTCTTAGATATAGCACAAAAATGCAAATAACAAAAGAAAAAATAGATAATTTGGACTTGATAAAAATTAAAAACTTTGTCTTGTGGACAGTACCATCAAGGAAGTGAAAAAACAGTGCACAGGTTGAAGAAAATATTTACAAATCATGTGTCTGATAAGAGACTTGTATCCAGAATAAATAAAAAATTCTTACAATTCAGTAATAAAAAGATCAATAAGTTAATCAAAAATAGACAAAGGATCTGAAGAGATATTTCTTTAAAGAAGGTATACAAAAGGTATAAGAAAAGACAACAACAACAGCAAAATTAGTCATTAGGGTAATGCAAATCAAAGCACCATGAAATAACCACTTCACACCAGTTAGGAATGCTTTAATCCAAAAAACTCAAAACCTAAACCAAACCGAACAAAAACATAAGCGATAATATGTCACGGAGAAGGTGGAAAAATTGGTGTCTGCATCCACTGCTGGTGGGAATGTAAAATGGTATAACCCCTTTGGAAAATAATTTGGAAGTTTCTCAAAAAATTAAACATAATCATATGTCCCAGAAATTCCACTCTTATGTGTATACCAAAGGGAAATGAAAACATTCCTTTATGTAAAAACTTCTAAGCAAGTGTTCATAAAAGTATTATGCTTAATAAAAAATGTAAACAACACAAATGTTCATTAACCGATAAATGGATAAATAAAATATGGTGTATTCATACAGTAGAAATTTATTATGTCAGCTGAAGCAATTAATTACTGACGACATGCCACAACATGGATGACGTTTGAATACATATCCTAAGTGAAAGAAACCTTTGCGAAAGACCACATATTGTAGGGTTCCATTTATATGAAATGCTGAGAATAGACAAATCTAGAGAGAGAGAATGTAAATTAGTGTTATTTAGGGCCTGGGGAAGAGGGCAAATGGGGTAATGTGTGTGGGTTTCTTTTTAAGGTGATAAAGAATATCCTAAAATTAGATTCTGGCAATGGTTTCACAGCTCTGTGAATACACTAAAAACCTTGAATTGTAAACATTAAATAGGTTAATTATATAGTATGCAAGTTATATCTCAAAGCTGTTTTAAAAAAGTGGTATGCTCCAGGGACAAGAGCAGGAGTGAAACTCAATTTGCCCTGAGTTTGTTCTTTTTGACTTTTGAATCCATTTGACATATTACCTAGTAAGAATCAATTACATAATTAAAAATAAATAGTCCAGCACTACGTGACTGGTACTGGAGTATGCAATTGAACCCACATCCATCTGAATAGTCAGGAAATAATTAAGATGATTGCCCTGATATGATGACTCTCTTGCCTTTAAAAATTAAGGGTAAGCCTTTGGTTTATATAGTGATGTCCTCTTTGAAGGTGCTAAGAAAGCAATTCCCTTTATTGTTTTCTTTAGCATATTGAAGAAACTAGAGATCTTTTCTAATTATTATACTCAGTCCTCTGAGAGGATATTTTGTGATGAGCTCATCAGTCCTACATATGAATTCCGACATAGCTATATTTAATGATTCAAAGATGTTATACGTACCAAAGAACCCTGGGCCAGAAAGTAAGATGCTAGGATCTAGACTTTTCTCCTTTGTCCTTCTGTGTCATTGGTAGTTCTTTTAACCTCTTTGATCCTTAGTTTCCTCATTGATATAACAGAAAAATAATATTTTTTTTCTAATCTTCCAGAGTTTTTGAGTATTAACCCAAGTCAGATAGTGGCTGTGAAAATAAGTTAAAATGTAGGAAACCCTTTATCAAATGTGAGGTAATATTATTGTTGTTTATTATAAAACAAAATTAATAAGATAAAAAAATAATAACAATGATAACAAAGAGGAAGTTTACTCAAAATATATTTATTAATGGCCAACTTAATATATTAATATATTATATGTATATTAGATTATATAAATATATTAAATAATTGAATAAATATTTAAGTATATAAATATATTTGTCAATGGCCAACTTTAAAGTTGACCTTGTACGTGCATGGTAGGCGGGAGAATATATATTCTGGTTCTCAAGTTGCAAATGAAGAGAATTCTGTTTTTCTAAAAAGATTCTATAAAGAAAATACCATCATTAGTCCTTGCTACCAACTTAATGATTATTGAAAAATATTAGGATATTATAACTAATATGAAAAGTAAAGAGAAAAAATGATAACTCCAAATCATGCTGCTTAGCTGGCATATGTACTTAATTCTGAGGTATGTGTGAAGTATAAAAGAAGTTTACAGTTTATGATGAAGAGTAGGTTTTGTTTGCAGCACTATCTTAATTTTTTCCATTAACTCTTTAGCTTCTGTGTTTCCTTGAGTGATGATGAGTTTCTCACATCGCTTTAGAGTATATTTAACTTGCCCTTCTATGCGGAAAACCCTATACATTCTTCAAGACCCTGCTTAAGGCAGGGAGGGGGGAATTCTCATTGGGATATCTTCCTGACACACCTAAACAGAGCTAACTATTTCCTCCCTTTTGCCACCAGGGTGTATTCTCCTCTGCTGTTGTGCATCATGCACAATATGTTCACCATGTATTTTCATATCTTTCTCCCTTACTATACTGTAAACTCATGAGCACAGGGACAGAGATCAGGATTATCTAGCTTACAGTCCTGTGATTGTTATGACTGGTATGAATTGACCATGTTTTAGTAATGCAGCCTTATGAAAAATGACCAAGGGTATTAATAGAACATATCACTCAGGCTTCTATGTATGGTAATTTGGAGAGAAGAGTGATGCATTTCAAAACACATGGAATACATAACTACCCAGAGTCAGGGCCTCTGGTGGGGAAAGAAAGGCTTAGATATTTGTTCAACAACAGAAGTCAGAGCAGATCTTGTTATAAAACTATAAAGCAAGGGCCTCTGCCTCATGGGAGAAATCATCCAGAAGAAATTCTACCTACAGTCCAAGCAGCTGTTGGTCCAGGCACAGCAGGCCAAAGGATTTGGCCATCCCAAAGTGACACAGCTCATTTTGATGATCTGGCTGTGACCCCTTCACTGTCCCAGACTCTACCCCTGTCCTCACACCTCCCTCAGCTGTGCTCTTCTCTCATGCTCTTACATCAACATGGCCACAGCTAGATGTTGTGATTCTGCCTTTGCCCTGCATTTCGATCTCATCTCCTTTTCCTTTCTATGTACATTTACTAAATGACATTTCTCTACTGAGTTCAGTCTTCCTTTGCCTTCTATCTTTGGTCTCTCTCAGTCTAGAGCAGACACTAACACCTCCCCACACTGTCTCTGATTTGACTGTGTCCCCTTTATCTTATTTCTGTGCCCTTCACTTTTCGTTCTTATTATGATTCAACACAGCTAGCCCTTCATCCTTTACTTTCAGCTGTCGGTTCATATACCCACCAGCAGGATAGACTACATATTTTGAGAGGCTGAGTATAACATAAAAATTCAGGATGGCTTGTTCAAGTTATTAAGAATTCTGACACGGTGACAGCAGAGCCTTGTGTGTCCACATAGGTCACAGGTCCATGAAGCCTGTCCTGCTCACTTGACTATAAGTCCCATGGAGACAGGGACTGTGTCTTTGTTGCTCATGGCTGAATCTCAGCAACTGCCCAGTGTCCTAACTGGTACAGAGGCTATGTGAATGAATGAAATGATGATCTAGAACTTTGTAGCTCACACGGCACTTGTGCACACATAATCTCATTTCTACTTTCAGTCAGCCTGGCAATGGCTAATATTCTCATCTTGTACACAGGCAAACTGAGGCTCAGAGTAGCTGGGTGATGCAGTTTGAGTCATATTGCTGATAAGCGAAAGTGTGGACACTCACTGTCACCTCTTCTAATTCCATTCTCTAAACTGCCTCTCAGTCCATTTTCTGTTGCTTATGTCTGGATACCTGAAATTACCCAGGTAATTTACAGAAAAAAAAAATTACATCTTACAGTTTTGAAGGCTGTGAAGTCCAGGGTCTAGGGGTCACATTTGGTGAGGGTCTTCTTGCTAGTGGGGACTTTATAGGGTGCAGGGCATCACATGGCGAGGGGGCTGAGCATTCTAGTCCAGATCTCTCTTTTTTGTCTTATAAAGCCACTAATGCCCCACCCTCATGAACTCATCTAATCCTAATTGCCTCCCAAAGGTCCTTCAAATACCATACCTCTCAAATACCAAAGTTGGATTTCCCACCCCTTAATATTGGTATAATGAGGATTAAGTTTCAACATGAGTTTGGAGGGGACAAATGTCCAAACCACAGTACCACCTGACTCTCCCCTCAGGGACAGGAGGTAAAGGGAGGCATCGAGGTGTGGCCTTCTCCTAATCCCTGTGGTCCCAGAACCCTAGAATTTCTGTGGGATGAGAGAAGTAATTTCTGTTTTTTCTTGATATTTTCTTGGTAGTAATAATAATAATGGCATGCTTTAAATACATCAGAAATTCTGCAGTTTATAAAGGTCACTGCACTTCAGCGGTTGTCATAATTGAAACTGAGAAAGAAGCCCTGAGCAAATTTTCATGATGTAGGAGACAATGCTAACTGATTAATAACAGTTCCTACACTATTTCAAACAAATAACTGAAAGTATCAAAAGCATCAGATCCTCCAGTGGTCCTCAGGAAGTTCTTATTTATTTATTCTGAGCTTCTGGCCATAGCAAAGCTGCCATTCAGGCAGCCACTGTAGCATCTGGCCCAGGGTGGGAAGACTCAGGTGCTCAGCAGGAACACTCCTGTGCAGCAGGCACTGAAGGGACCAGGACGGGTGAGGAGACTGCTTTGCTGTTCTGGACGGGGATAGAGCTGGCTTGAAATTTTAACCTTCATCACGGTCTCTTGCTTAACTATGTCATTGTTTTATATTCAAAGTTATATATTAAGGCAGAATTTAAAGGGATATTAATAGCCTTTTTTATTTTAAGGGATTCCATGGCCAAATGAGTCCAGAAAACATTGGGCTGCTGAGTTGTATTAACGGGCTCTCGAGGCACCCTGTACTTCTTCCTGGCACAGTGCTCATTATGTTGAATCACAATTGCTGAGTGATTTACCTGGGTCGAGTTTAAGCCCTTAAAATCTTATTTTAACCTTTGTGTCTATGCACCTAGTAAAGAGAGGGCACTAAGTAAATACATGATGAATAAATAATTATCTTCATTGGGACAGGAAGCGATCTCTTGATCTCAGCATCTGAGTCAAGATATTCACTCCGTAGCCATCACTCCATGCTCTGAATGCTCAGGTGCTTGCAAATGCCATTCCCACATCCCTACTCAGCAGGCTCCCATTCCAAACACCCGAGGTCCCTGTGGACCTTTGGGTACCACTGCTGCTGCGTTGTGTGTTTGAATATTAAAGTCCTCTCTCCAATTTAACCCTGGCTTCTCAGAGCTGTCCCTCTGGGACCTCTCCGAGCCTTTCAAATGACATCCAAGCAAACCAGGCTGAATTATGGAATCATAGCATCACTAATATCAAATCCCAGACCTCATATTTTAATATTGTATATGAAGTTCTGTCTAAAGACCAAGACTAATTTAATATGTAAAACAATAGATACCTCAGATTAATACAAAACATTGCAATACAAATGACTTTTATTCAGATTTGAATACTGAACACAAAGGCTATAAGTAAATTAGTTTTATTGATCTATATTCATAGAATTATTTAAATGTACCCTCTGGTACTGAGAGCCAGGGGGTTTTCTGATGCTTGCCATTAATGCATTTTTCATTAGTGGCTAGTGCTGGGAAGTCCAAATTTCATTTGGCTGCAAAAGATTAATTTCCTCTTGACAGCCATGGCCAGATTAAAAAAAAAAAGTGGGGGAGTTGAAACAGTGACCTACAGGACAGTTCTCAGAACTATGAATTAGAGGACCAGGAAAAAACAGATTAAAAAAAAAAATATA